>NW_028277176.1:1517361-1820833 GCF_051122295.1 Plectrocnemia conspersa | reverse complement strand
CCTGTGAGACACACAATTGTCCTCACTGTGACCTTATTTATTTTAATAGTAGTATTACTTTTTTTGGTATCATCAATTTATAAGCACCTGTCATGGATGCGTATCAGACTTAATTTTTTTGTAAGCTCTTGACACGTACATGGGTATTTAACTAAACAAAGATCGATCCCCTAGCTGTTATTTTTTATGGGGGCGAAAGGGCGTAGGAGTACAATAATTCTTGCAGGGTGTTGACCCCCGTATAATCATGTTAGGGTTGATTTTTGGCGTATCATAATTTAAATACACGGCCGGGGGAGAGATTATGAAATACGACCTGTGCGGTGGTAAAAAAAATCCACACCACCAATACGTGTCGCACACGTGAAAGCAAACAAAACACAATTTAACCTTTTCGCTGCCGCGGGTACGGAAATTTGAACGAATGAAAAGCGTTCGCTTGGTGTTTTATTATTATTATTATTGTTTTGCTGATGTAAAATTTACGAGACGAATTTCCACGAATGCTTTGAAAATTTTCGCGTTGCCCAAATACGCTTCCTCTGAATCGATAGCATTTCGTCGTCGCTTCGAGGGTTTTTATTTTAGTGGAATTTGCGGCGCCGTCGAGTGCCATGAAGAAACCTTGGCAAGAGTCCTCTCGCGAATCTTGGAAATACTCGGAAAAAGTATAATTTAGTGGTGGATATAAAGACACGTTTAAGATTTTTATCAATCGGAAAGGATTTTATTTAAGAAATTTATGGTAATATAATTCAGTTTAATTCTAAAAAAAAATCTTTGCATTTTGTTAAATGATAATTTTATTTTTGATTTAACAACAAAAATTCTGATGTTTGTAATTCGAAATATGAGGATTCTTTGTATTTTTGATGCATGTACATATAAAGAAATATTTGTTTTGAAAAATATTTTGTGATAATTGTCAATGAATAAAGTATTATTCTATCTGAGCATTTTAACGATTAAAAAATCTATACATAACCACAGTGATTTTAAAATAATGTATTATTTGTGTGTGACTTGGGGGTGACGTTTAAGCAAGAACGTATATTTTGTATTCCATCGTCTAAATTTGCGATAAGGCGTCGAGGATGCTCGGCTTCCTTATGCGGAGCGCGTGTCACTTCAATAATTTATTGGCGATTCGCGTTCTGTACAATACGCTAGTTCGTAGCGTCCTCGAATATAGATGTATTCTAAATTATCTCTACAAGACAGAGTACGTGTCATCTCTGTATTTGTATCCTAGTGTATTTTTGCTATGAGCGTTGGGATACAAATTAATTGAATTTTAGATTTCAATTACATCGCTTGATAATGGCATCTACATTTCTTTATATATGTGGTAATAAAATATACTTTTTCCGGCGTCTATTTGGCTAAGTCACATCCCTTCGACCTATTATAAAACTAGTATATAAAGTATTGTGTTTACGTATTATATATATTAATATGTTATTATTTGTTTCTTTACAGGTAAGGATCATTTTTACCTTCAAATGCTTCGTATCTGGGTTTGATCAACTCTTAATCAACAGCTATGATAGGTGTTTTCTCAGATATACACATCGCTGCGACTTTAGGTATTTATATCATAACAAACAATATAGATATTCCTAACAAATTTGAATAAGTAGTAATTTCATTTCTCGTATAAATATTTATTTTATTTATTTTATTTTATTAATTTATTTAGCTAAATAGCTAATCTTTACATCTAACAAATTTAGTAAACATATATAAAAATATATAAAAAATACATAACAGAAAGAAAAAATAAAAATATACAATAATAAAGTCTTAATATTATAATTTATTTCTATATGTACGAAGGTGTTTTTTTATTCCATTTATGAAACCCGTTATATTTTTGCTGTTTCGGATTTCTCTTGGAAGACTATTATATAAATCAAAACCTCCGTACATAATTCCCCTAGCCGTACTCGTTTTCTTATACTTAATTATCTTTAAATTTTCTTTATTTCTAGTATTATATTTATGTACATCTTTATTTCTTATAAAATACTTATTAAAATATTTTGGTAACATATTATTTTCTAACTTATATATAAATACTAAAACATTCATACTCAATATTTCTTGAACATTCAACCATTCTAATCTATCAATCATACTTCAATTAGTTAATCTATTTTTATTTAAGATTACTCTCATTGCCCTATTTTGTAATTTTTGCAACATTTGTTTATCTAATTTATTTAACATATTTAATAGTGTTGCACAATAATTAAAATGGGGCAATATTATACTGTTGTAAATTTTTTTTTTTTTTTGTATTTATACTTAATAAATTTCTTAATCTAGATAATAAACCTATTTTTCTACTAATTTTTTTTAATATGTAATTACAATGTTCTTTAAAATTTAATTTTGTATCAACAATTACTCCTAAATATTTTATATTATCCACTATTTCTATACTAGAGTTATTTATTACTATTTTGGTACTATCATCTAACACATTTTTATAATTAATAAACATACATTTAGTTTTATTCTCATTTAATTTAAGTACATTATTCTTTTACCATATTTCTAATATACTTAATTCATTATTTAAATTATTTACAATTTCTTTAATGTTATCACCTATGCAATACATTAATGTGTCATCCGCAAATAGATGAATTTTACATTTTTTCACGTTATTAACTATATCATTAATATACAATGGTCCCAATTCAGACCTTTGTGGTACTCCATAAGACACTAATTTCTCTTCAGAATATACATTATTTATTTTAACTTTTTGTTTTCTTTTATATAAGTAATTATTAAACCATTTTAAAACTATATCACTTATACCTATACTCTCCAATTTCTTTAACATTATTTTTCTGTCTATTGTTTCGATATACACAATAATTTTATTTTTTACTATTCAGTCATTTGTATTTAATAAATATATAATACATAAATAGCTGTAGGACGATACTCTGTACCTAATTTTGGTTTTGATTATAATATAATAAATACATAGTTTTATTAATCTTGGATTAAGTATAGTTTTACAGCTTTTATTATATGATAGTCTCTATATGCAGATAAATTCTATAATAAATTTTGAATTAAACAACCAAATTGGTTATGAAATCTGCGCGATTATACACATTACTACTTTTATCATTTGGTGTAAAAATATATCGTTTTTACATTGTAAATACGTATTGCATTTCTAATTTGCTTTTTCAATAATCTTTTTTTTATTCAATAAATATTTTAGCAGTGTAAAAGTTTCAGTGTTAAATTATTATGACATGACTTTATTTATACAATCATAAGATTGTCTTGTAATTTTACCTGGATATTTAAATACTTCATGTAATGGATATCTTCTTATCAAGTTAACGAGTATGGAAATCTGTTCAAGTGATTCAAATATATATAGATTTGAACTTCTATTGAACGATGCAATACTGCAGTTAAAAGGCAATCTAGAGACTTAAGTAATAAGCCAATATGCAAACATCCGTCGATTTTACTAGGATAGACATTTCGCCTAAGAGCAAAGGCATTTAACTTGAAGTTTAGAAATCACAAGAAACTGAATTAACCCGTTACTGCCATTTTCGATAAGAGTAAGAACCCGATTCGTCACTTTCTTTACCGAGACATGTGTGGCACACATAGCAGGTGCACTTATTCACATGTCGATTCATCTTTTGCATTCATACTCTGTAATGATACAGTATTTCGGATGAGTGGAATGGCGTTGGCCATTCAATTTCACGGACAAACATAATATCGAAAACGTTATTTACCGAACCACTTGGGGGTGAAACGAAAATAGCACGCGAAAAACCGATCTTGCTGTGGTGCAATGCTGGAAATCGCATTTCAACACAGGCTCAACTGAATGGGATTACGATTCTATCTATTTTATTAACTTGTAGACGAGAAATCATATTTAAAGACTTAAAGTCTAGACGCAGGTATGCTATAAAATTTAATCTATATTATAATTCTTGAAGTTGCTTTTTGGTTTATTTTACAAAAATCTTTTGATATTATTATATACTTATAGGACTTTCTGGGGCAATTTTTTGGTTTAGTCTAATGTTTAAGAACAATAATGTAAATAGGTATTTGTCACTTCATTTGTATTATTAATTTCAATGCGAAATTTAATAGTATGGCACAATAGAGCGAACTTAAAGTGAAATAATATATCACCATGAGATAAATTGTGAAATAAAATAATCAATTTGTGGCGAAGCTTGTATGTTTATAAATGAGTATTATTTTCATTATTCTTTATACTTGTATCCTTTGGATTACTATTACAAACAATATTTTGAGATGTAACCTACATCCGAAAATGGCCCGACAAATTAAGCCCTTTCTTTTTGTATAAAATCAGACATATGCGAAAAAATTGATTTCTTTCCGGTCCCCTATTAAACTATATACATATGCAGGTTGCTAATTAGAGCCCCTGCTCCAAGATTAATTTCGTGTATGCAATCAACTTAATAGGATTTGCCGCGGTATCCAGAGTTACGACCCCAGGGTTTAAGGCTCATCAATATAATCTTATCGCATAGTTTCTAGTCAGCCGCCTTATCAAATATTGACCCGAGACTTGAACCGCGCGGTTAAAACTGCTACGAGATTGCATTCGATTCAGCTTAGCGACACGCTGATATTTAACCGTAGAAACAAGTACCTAGTCGAGGAGAGGAGACTTCAGTCGTCACGTTTCACGGGAGCCTCGGGGCAAAACACCCTGTTGACACATTCTAAGGGCCTGCTCTGAAACTGTTGCCCCCGAGATCGAAGCCGAGACGTTGAATATTTAAAATTCGCCTTTTATCCTCTCTACAATAGGGGTAGTACTTTCGCAGGGCAAACTCGGCGAATTCTTACGAGGCAGATTAAAATTTGGGTAATTAATGAGTTGAAAATTTGCGCTCCGAGAACTGGGTCATTTTGCATACTGTAATTAAAATTATATGTTTATTTTTAGAAAATAGAATTGCCGGTGCAAAATGGAAACGTTGGTTTAAGATTGATGAAAGTTGCTCGAGGCGAATATAAATATACAAAATCTTAAAAGCAGCAAGTTAAAAAAATAATAGGTGACAAAAATGAAATGTGTATCTGAGATTTAAAAAAAATCAGTAAAAACATTTGAGATTACTTTTTATAGAATTCTACACTAAATGTATTTAAATTACTAATTACTTAAAAAATATATTAATTAGTCTTTTGTAGAACGATGTGTCGGTAGTGTTTATTTTTAACACAAGTCATAAGTTGTATTCTGAAATACTTTGAATCACGTTTACATGAAGTTGAATAGATACTCTTTCTCTGTTTATTTCCTACGGTCATCGAGCTGGATCATTATTTACGCGAAGAGGGAGGCGGCTGCTTCCCTGTCCATTTTTGGCCGGCGACTATACTTTGTTTGGGTCCAAGTTATTGGAGCGTGCCTCGAACGGAAGATGTTGATTTGGCGCTCTCTGTTTTTTAACATATGGCCAGCCCAAAGGAAGCTTAGGGCTCGCCCACTTTTTGCTGCCACGACCAATTATGATGATTGGAATGTAATTGGATTAGCCTTTCTTACTAGACTTTTGTTTAATAAAATCTGATTTTGTCATCTGGAAAAGTTTGAAACGGTTGTTAAATATTTTTAACAAGTGAGGCGACAATCTCGCATTCTATTGACTGTGTTTTTTATATTATAACAATAATGGCTATTGGGATTCTTTACAGAATAAAAATCATTTGAAATTTATGGCTATAGTATTTGACAACTCCTCAATCAGTTTTTAACAGTCTGTCTGTCGGATAGTATTGATTTTTTTCATCATGAACGTATTGTATATAAATATATTTAATTTTCTCTAAATGTATATTTTATTTATTGTTTTGTTATGTACAGGGTGCATTGCCATAAAGCTGTTATGATTTGCAAATGTATTTCAATAATTAAATACTAAAAGTACCGGAAGAGATTTTGTTTCTCACGCTCAGTGCGTCAATTTTAATAAAAGTTGTTTTGTATGTTTAATAGATTTGCTGGTGGTTGTTGTGAATATCAAAATTGCTAAGAAACAATGTTAGCAACCAACCTTCATAACCATAACTACAAGACCTCTGAGGATCATCCACTGGACATCATCCCTTCGCCAGCTTCTCCACCACCGCTCGGTGATTAACGATACTCGTGTACCATAGTTTATTGCAACATATGTAATAATAACTAAAAAATTATTACTACTTTCTAACGGTGTCTTTCTGGTTGCGAAGTCGCACCCCTTAGGGTAAGAAACACTTAAACAGTTGTTAAACTGTTTAAGTGTTATTGTATTTTTCATCCAATTTTAGAATTAACTTGTCCCATTTGACTACTTCTAGTCATATTGTTTTTTAACAGGCATTTAAAGCTGACGGTTTATTTTCGTTCAGTGCGTTTGCAAATAAAGCGTTTAAAATTGTAGTTTTTCGAATTTTTTATTACTTTAGGAGACAAATTATCATAGAATTTATTTAATATATCTTTATATGTCCGCTTTAGTATGTCTTGAACGTTGCACTTACTCCTTGGTTTAACGGTTGGATTAATGAAGTTGAAACGGGTGGTAATAAAACAATTTCAGCATTTGGATACTGTATAATTTGAGGATGACCTGGTACATTATCCAAAGGTTAAGGAATGCTGAATGAGGGATTTTTATTTTTCAAATAACATTTGACATGACTCCTCTAAACAGGCAAACAATTTTAAACAATGTGTGAAAGTAGGGGTTCTTTCTTAAATCCATTCTTAGCAAGTGTAACTGCATCTCATACATAAATGCTAAAAAAAATCTTTTTACATCTTCATGTTTCAAGTCAATTCTTTTGTATAATTCTGGGTATTTCTGAGTATTTATTATAGTATCTATAAATATCGCTCGCAATGACCTAGTTCTAAAGAAAGAAGCTTTAAACAAAATAGTACACCGAACCGTTCCAACACCAGCGCGTGCTGGCATTTCAACTTATCAGCTGGTGCCCGGGGTCTTTATTAACTAAACGCGTTGCATTTAAACTGGTGCATTTGGTACATTTGGTGCAACATCGGTACACCACAACCGGGTCAACGAGATGTGTTCGAGAATTCTAGTTATTCCGGTTTACGACATCTAACTGGATGCGCCGGTCCTTTTCTGAATCATCCCATGATCATGTGAATGAAAGTGGCGCTTCACTGCATTTATGTCTTGTTTATCTACTGCTACATTGTAATGTTGTAGAGAGATGCAATTAATTTTCAATCAGATGATTTATTTACCGGCTTTGTATGCTTGAACTTCTCTTTACAATATTAGGACGTAATTGATAGGATCATTAATATAAATCCTATTAGGCATCTCGGCGATCAGGTGCATTCTTGAATGAAAGTTGCGTTTGAATGCTTTTATGTCTTGTTTTATAGCCGTTTATCGACTGCTATATTGTAATGGTAATCTGAAACTGCTTCTATCAGTGGAATTGGCTGTTTGAGAGTCCAATAATGTATTGTTAATTAAGTACTTTTTATTTTCAATGAAACACGACTAGCAAATTCGACCTAGTATTAACTGAAGTTTCTCTTTATATTGCAGTACGGATACATTTATTGATAGTTTAGATTAGTTCTCAAATGTTTTTTTTCAAGAATTCATAGGCAATTTCTCAGTAAATTATTCCACACTTCTTTAACTTTAAAATAATACGAAACGAATCAGATTCATGAAGGATTTGATTTAGGTTATATTGGTAATAATAGGTTATAAAATATGTTACATAAAATAAACATAAAGCAAATAAAATTTATTTGACACGTTATAATTCACACTATTCTGTTAATGTAATTGTTTTTTTTATTACATCCGATTTCTACACATACATCCGCTAATCCAAACGAATCAGAATCGCACAACTTTTTTATTACTGCGATCGTAGTCTCTCGGGAAAGGCGTGACGACGTTTCAGCACGAAACATATAGTCACACACGACAGTGCGAGATTCCTAAATTCCCGATTCGAAAGCGTATCCGCGCGTAAAATTAACCAATAAAATTTTGCCGGGGAGGGGCATTCGATTTTTGCACTTCTGGAGCGGTTCTGCCAGCGGGGCGGAGTTCTATTTATTGGGCAATATCCGCAGAGGCGGATTCACAAATCTTGGCCGAAGAGGTTCTTATTGAACGGCGAAAATTGAAATTGGCCACCGAGAGTGGAGCTTACTGAAATATGCATGGGTGTAAACGTAAACGTTAACGTTAGAGTAAACTTTCGGAAGCTCCGCGGCGTAACAATGGGACAAACTATACCATACGATTCATTAGCTGCTTTTGTGACGACAATATAGTTTGAATTGTTTGTCAGTATTTAACATTTATCTAAAGCGAATTTATGGTTGGTACTCTAATATGCTTTGAAAATAACATATGAGTTGTATTTTGTATAACTAGCTTTCACTATAAAGCTGATCTTTAACTAATTTAATTTGAGAATAAATAAAAATTTTAACTGGGGGTTTCAATCCCTTGCACAATTTTTTTTAATTTAGAGATCATTCTAACGACTTTTTCGAACAAAAAAACCCCCGTCTCAGAAATACAAAAATTGCGTTAATAATTAATTGGATACAGTTATCGGACCACCTTCGACCTAATACGTTAATTACTCATAAGTACCGTTGAAAAACTACTTTTTGTTTAGAAAGGATGCGCGCTAGACAAAACGTTCTACCGTGCGCATAATACTAGTGTTCTTCTACCCTTTGGTTGCCGATCGCCGTAGTGGCTATGTGAACTATTACGCGTTTTTGTTTTAATGCATAAACATATTTTGTGTGTGTGTTTACAAAAAGCAATGCAATTGGCCTGCAAGCATGATCATCTGAGATTCGCCAGAGCTGTCTCGAACCAGCGTTATAAAATATACACTTAATTATACAAACTTATTGATTTTGCCGATTGTTTTGATGTCTACTTTGTTGCATTTTTCTTTTATATATAGAGCTTAATTTTTGTTAAAAGTCGATGTCTGATTAAATAATAATTAGTCAATTTTTTATTTTGTTATAATACTAGAAAATCTTTTTTATTTGTATTTTTATTATTGATTAAGATGAAAAATTTTTACTATAGAGTCGTATGTACGTATTTTATTTGTCGTATATACATTAGTTACTCTTTTTTAGGCTTAACCTTTTGAGTAGTGAGTTAATTTAGTAATATACACCTAGTAGCGAGTTCATTTTACGCATTTTTGCATAATTATTTCTGTCGTAAATTATAGAAAAAATCAGTGAATAACGTTTTATTGCTTTGATATCTTACTATTTTTACACTTTTATATTATTAAATTTAGTTTATTTATTTTGGCTTTTTTTTATTTTTTTTTATATCAATTTATTTTGTCCATGTTAATTTACTTCTTTATTTTCAATTTATTAGTATTATTTTTTAAATAATTTATAATTTACATTAATTCAAATAAAAAAAAAACATATAAATAGGATGTTTTTTATTTATTATTTCTACAGTTATAAATGTAAATATATTACTATCTAAGGTACCTTAAAACAGTGAAAGATTGATCACCGTACATGTACGGCGATACTCCTCAAAGGGTTAAATTGAGTTTCTAATTGTATATATAACTATTTATTATTTGAATAACTATTCGTTTATATTTGTAGTGAAATATTTTTTAATTTTTAGTTTCTGAAAATTCCAATTTCCGACCAAATGTAAAAACACAATGTTGTATTATTTGTAATAATGAATCTTTGTGTGCTACGACAACGCAGTTAGTAATTTTGTTTTAATTATGCTCTCTGTTTTGCAAAGTTGTCTTCTTATCTTGATGTTATTTATGCAATAGTCATAAAAAGTAATAGTAAAAAACAAAATCTTGAAAAAATAATTCTTTGTGTAATTGCCGAAATTGCATAATTACAGAGTTAATTTCTTAATTGCTGTTAGCGATTTCTTATTTTCATCAAAACAAGTTCGGTTTAACTTTGAATAGTAGTTTATTATGTTGATATTTTTGGAGCATACCGAGTTTTAGTATTTTCAGAAGCAGTAATAATTAAATAAATCTTATGTATATATTTCAAGTTAAAAAAGCTGAATACTTTATTAGTATTACTAATAAAAAATAGTTTTGGATTTTTTTTCTATTTATAGACTTGTGTGTATGAATCTGTATTTATTATTTTTTTTACAAACATTTCTATGTATTCGAATATTTAATCGTTTACTATTTGATATTTGAATCTTAACTTTTCCTTCAACTCCTTCAACTCATGAAATTTTACAATACTAAAGGCTCGGCCATACAGAAAGCGGTTTGTGTGGCCGAGCCTTTATACTAGACCCTAATTCGAATATTCAAAAATTCGAATATACAATATGTTCTCTCCCTCCCCAATGTACCACGTCAATTTCTCCCTATATATACCGTTGCATTATATGAAGCCCCGTTGCGGCCCTTTTTTTATTTCATGAAATTGATTTATCAACGAAAAAAAATACATTTTTTTTGCCGAAATTTCAGAAATTCCTCATATTTTCGAGTAATATTATGCAGCTGTAATTTTTTATTGGCTGGTCTTAAATTTTCTGTCTACAATTAATTAATTTATAATTTACGGTACAATTTATTGTAATTACAGTAAAAACGAATATTTTTTATAAATGAAAAAATACATCTAAATATAGTGTGTTATGAAATTACTGATCTAATTTTTTTTCAAAATTGAAATTGTTTCCGCATTAAAAGCCTAGAATAAAAGTACCAAAATTAGTTGTCCTAAACGAAAAGCTAAACACAATAGTACAGCTATGCATCTACTCGCCATAAACAAGTATCACGGTAAAATAATTGAGTTGTACATTAACAAAAAGCGGTTAGTCCGTATATCTTCACTGAGCAGGCACCGAGCCCATTTTTGCCGACGTGTTTCATTCATAGTATATAAGATAGTAGTACTTAACTATCTGACTCTTTCCTTTCCTTGGTGGTATATAAGCCAGATCTCTACCAAACAATTTCACTCCAATTTGAATTTAATCAAACTTGCGCCAGATAGAGTTATATCAAATCGCTTAATCTGGCCCTCTCACTTCGATTTTCCGATCTACTTCAACCAAGCAGTCATTGTGAATCTCCAAGAGTTTGATATGAACAATTCAGCATTTCGGCTACAACAATAAAGCCACTATATGTATATGTATTAATATTATACTTACCATTATTGCACAAATTATATGACTTTTTAACTTTGAGTTAATCCAATAAATTGAATATTATTTTATCATTTATTTCTGACATATAAAATGTAAATGATAACCATTGTTATACAATCCTTAAAAATGAGAAGAAAAGTCAAAAATATATTTATTTTAATCAAAATTTTCCATTGAGTCAAAGCGATGTTTATGAGTATTCAGCAACAATAATGATGTATACACTCGTAAAAAATATATGAAAATATGATTTTGTGCTGCGAGAATAACGGCTCATATACATGCAGATAGTGTTTTATCATCACAGATGTGCAAATTTTCTTATGTATATTACATTCAATTCGGACGCTCCAAAGATGTGAAATGATTTCTCGAATTACCATTTTGAATGAAAATGTAGTACCTATTGTATGTATGTATGAATAATAATACGTATATATGTACTATATGCAAGTTAAAGAATATTACTGAAATATAGAATCTGTAAAAAAAAACATTATATTTCTTGTAAATTCATGTTGCTTTAAAAATTTGCTGATATTTTTTAATGCAAATTTCTAAATGGATCATATTGTATAATATGATTAATTTAAAGTGTTTCTACAGAAAGCTTGAATGTAAAACCGCTATGTAGTTACGGCACATTTTATTTGTTTGTTCCTAGAGACTGAGAGAGAAAACCACATAAAGCGGTAGATACTAATTGTGTATTGTAGTTTAACGTAATGAATTTACTTTTAGTTGTTTATTGCTATTATTAAATAAATAAACGTTTGGTTTGAGTATAGTGTTAAAGTTTAAAAGCTTAATTAAATATTTTTTCATAAAAAACTTCATTTAATTTAACTTAAATAGTTGCAGTTGAGTTCGTGTCGTTTTTCACACTTGAGTCGCGTTTAACTGCCGGTATATTTTACAATAATGGAACACAAATATAAATTATAGTGTTTAATGTTACTAGGATAGCGTAGCAGGAAATAATATATAGTTTTCCATATGGAAACATTACTCCTCTTAAGCGACGATTCCCTTCGCAGATAACCCTGAATAAGTGGCGAAGAAGCTAAAATATTTTTTTGTCCTTCAGGGCGCAAACATAAATTAACAGCGATAACGCTGTGCTGTATTCTTGTGTAAAAAAATATTTAAGAAAGACTTGAGAATACTGTTGTCTTTGCTTTGTTGCAGTTATTTTTTCAATAATTGAAATTTGACCTCAAGTCGCAGTGCGCGAAGTGAGTCATCGCTTATTGAGTGTGATTTAATTGAAAACAATTTTCAATGTCGACGGAACGAGGACGCCAGCAGTCGCCAACCTTTGTGGGTGTTGGAATTCAATATTGTAAAAAAATGGAAAAACCATATATGTAGTTCTTTCATATGTTAGAGAATATACAATATTTTAAAATTAGTTAATTTTGTAGAAATAACGTTACCAGCAGCAGCCGATATAATTACTGGAAACCGTATCTCGAGTTTCTTACCGTCTCTCTCTTTCGCTCTCGGCACTTTTCGTCGCTTTAATTACTGAAAACACTCCAGGACCCGCGGCTCCAAGGGATGCGACCCTCGGGTCCCTATATGGGTGGCGCAAAAGTGGTTCGTAATTAAAACATCGCTTTAAAATGTACCCATCTGAATATAATGCGCGCCGCGCTGTCGGATAATTGACCTATTGTCTTTTTTTACCGACTTACATAAATGAATCCCACCAAATATGTATAGGTCAAGGATGGTGTTTTTACGCTAACGCAATCGATCTTAATTGTATGATATTATAGTCGCCGTACTGTAGAATAAATATATCTCTCTAAAAGTTTTTATTCTGATCCTTCAATGATCAAAAAATACGGTGAATAATTTTATTACGAACAAAGTAATAAGCTTAGATCAAATTTTAATTAATCTCATTCAAAGTACTCTCCTTGGCTAGCAATGCACTTATACCAATGTTGATTCTATGATTAGAAACAGTTTTACGCAATATTTTTGTTCTGTTTTCGAGGAATCTTTTTCGCCTTCTGCTCAGTCGCTTGATTCTTCATGTTCTTGGTCTTCAGTACTGACCATCAAAGAAACTGAGCACTCAGATCTTAAATACGGATTTAATAAATTAAAGACAGGGCGTTCTTCTGGACCTGATTTAATTCCCGATTTTATTTTGAAGGGTTGCGAAGTCAGTTTCGCTGCTCCTCTAAAATGTATTTATGATCTGATTCTCAAAACATCATCATTTCCTGATCTATGGAAATGCACAAAAGTCACCTCTATTCATAAAAAGGGTGACAAATTATATATGAAGAATTATATACCAGTTGCAGTGTTGTCAGCTCCTGTTAAATTATTTGAAATAATTATTCATAAATATCTCTATAATCACTTTCGGCAAGTTTTGTTAGACCATCAGCACGGGTTTCGTCCTGCCCGTTCCACTGTTACTAACCTTCTGTCGTTCACCAAAACGGTGACAACTTCTCTCGATGCGGGAATACAAGTAGACGTCGTGTATACAGATTTTGAGAAAGCCTTTGACAAAGTTTGTCATAGGTTATTATTAAAAAAATTGTCGAACCTCTGCTCAGATAATTTAACTCGGTTAATCTTTATTTAGTTATTTAAGCAATCGTAGACAGTTTGTAACCTATAGTGGACGATTGTCAAAAGAATATTTTACCCCTTCGGGGGTTCCTCAAGGATCCAATCTGGGACCTCTGCTTTTTGTGTTATTTATTAATGACATAAATACAGCAATTAAAAATTCAAGTTTTCTTCTGTACGCAGATGATTTAAAATTATATAAATGCATTCGATCTGTTGTGGACTCCTTCTCTCTACAAAGTAATTTAGACTCTCTGTGGAGATGGGCTTCCATTAACCGTCTACCATTTAGTGTCGGAAAGTGCCATACTGTTTTATTTTCTCGATCCCGTTCGCCATCAGCTTATTTCTACCATCTCGGTGGTAACATTTTGACTAGAGAAACTTCCACTAAAGATCTCGGAATCACTTTCGAGAGCAAATGGAGGTTCTCTCTACTACACATACACGACGTCTGTGATAAATCTTCCAAGATGCTCGGCTTTGTTATGAGGAATGCCTTTCACTTTGACGATCCGTCAGTTATTCGCATCCTCTATGACACTGTAGTTCGTAGCATTCTTGAATCAAGATCTATAATTTGGAATCCCCGAATAGCCAAATATTCCCTTTTAGTGGAAAAAATTCAAAAAAGGTATTTAAGATACCTTTACAAAAGGACATTTGGTTATTATCCGTACTTATATCCCAGCGCCTTTCTTTTAGGAGCGTTGGGATATGATTCGCTGAGTTCTCGCAGAAAGCTGTATGTCGCTAAGCATTTTTTCAAATTACTAAAAGGTGCTGTCGACAATCCAGCTATTCTAGAAGAATTCCAGTTTTGGGTTCCGGAACATTTTCGAGAATCACGATCGAGACCTCTTTTGATGGCCGTTAGGGCTAGGACATCCGCACTTGCTGACTCGCCTATAGCTGTGGCCATCCGGCTCCTTAATACGCTGGCATTACATATTGACTTATTTAATGTTAGCTACGAGGATCTGATCCAGTTTGTATTATTTTATTTTGATATTTTATAATTTTTTTGTTATGTTGAAGTATTTTTATATTTATGTATATATACGGTTTTTTATGTTTTATAAATTTAAAATTTGGTTTCGACCATCGTGGCGCATTGGGGTAACCTGTTAGGCCACGATAGTCTTAATTTAATCTAAAAAATAAATAAAAATAAATTTCTGGAAGGGCCTTAAGTTACTTTGTCGTGACCTCCCTCAATGTCGGGAATGGTGGCAAAACGTTTTACTTTTAGCACGGTTTTTATTTTTGGGAAGAGCCAGAAATCGCATTGATGAAGACAATTAGACGAAGACAGACAGAACCTTTTTTTTGGCCAAAAAATCGCGGCGCGTTATCGTGATGAAGGAGAAACCCATTGGCCCATTTTTCTGATCTCTTTCTCCATCGCTTCGCAAAACGTTGCAGTACTCCCTTGTTATATTCAGAATTAATTTTTTGATAGTTTTTGCCGGAGGCGTCCGGCCAAAGACAATAGCTTCGAAAGAACGGCCAAGTGTGCTGTTCTCTGTACTCTGGTCGACAACCTACGATGAATTATCTGGCGTGGCTCACAACTGTTGCTATTCCAAGCGCCTGGTAACGGAAGGAGTTTTGTAACGTGTGATCTAACAATGATGCATATACAGTATATCGTCACGATTTCTCTCTTTAAAATTGTTTCAATGAACATCGTTTTGTCCTTAGCACTTTTGGGTGGCAAAGGGGGTGGAAAACATATCATATGTATGAAATACATGTGGTTATACATATTTTTATTATTATGTTACTGATCCTAAAATAAATTGTGTCGTCTAAGCAAACATTGAATTTCCCTTCATAGGTCAAAAGTTTTTTTGTACACTCAATCGACCTTTGTAGTTTAATATTTTGATGTTATGTAGTAGCTACTGATCCTCTGATAATAAAGATAGCTGGTAAACGAAACTCCCTAGGCGACGCTTTGTCTTACCATCAATTTGCGATGAGACAATTTTTTTATCTTTCTCTTTTGAAGATATAGATTTCAATTCGACCTTACGCCAATACGAGTCAAAGGAAAGGCGGCGCAAAATATTTTTTCTTTATCACTATTCGGAGACGAGCTCGCTAAAGTTCATGGCGGTACTTAAATTTTATTACTTCGCTCTTTTTTCGTCTGAGATGGCTTCGTTTATTAAAAGAAACTTGATTTTCAAAGAAAGGAAATATATTATTAAATCGTTTCGCTATTAGTAGTATTTTCATAGTTTCTTAGATTCTCTGCTAGACAGAATTTCCAGACTGAATGTTTGAGAACAAACGACAGAGCATCGCCCCCGGGGACAGCAAACTTGCTGCGAAGTTTTTTAAAGTTGATAAACGCCGCCAGGGGTTTTCTTTCAGGATGTGCTTAAAAAAAGAAACACCCATTTGGCGACACGTAGAGCCGAGAGGAAATGTCTACAAACCTTTTCCCATGGCATGGAAAATCGCAGCAATACTAAAGCCGCGTCCTCTTTAGAAACAACTACACGTGTCGTGAATATTTTGCACAACCTACATACATATGTACGTATGAAGGTAGTTTAAAAATTGATTTTCGGCAGCGAGAATATTGTGTGTGTAGGAATTTCGAAGTGGGTTTTATCCGAATTTACATAAAGCTAATTCGCCCGAATCCTCTCCTTTCCCCCTACGTATCCTTGAAGATTTCTTGAAAACTTTTCAGTCGCACGGGCCAAATCCACTTTCGTACAATCCAAACGTACCGGAAAAATCAGATCGTGTGCAAATTTAATTAAGTCAATTCTCGCTATCTTGCGTAACTTTTTTGTATTAAAATAATATATTTTTTGAAAGCGATATCCGAAAAAATATATAATAGGGTTTGTATTGAGGTAGGCGTTTAACTTTAAAATAAATATCATATTAAAGTCATATTTTAATAATAGTACAATAACACTTCTCCATTAAAATAGAAAATAAGGTTGTGCTAATAAATTTGTTCTTTGAAAAATTCAACTTTAACAGTAACACATTTTTAATTCATAACTAATAAAGTCTTGATATTTTTTTCATGAATATACATAGAATGGCATATTTTTTATTATCTGTAATGGTTAAGAATCTTAGGAAGTAATATTTATATGATTGTGGGGACCGATTTATTTGGCCACGTGCAAAGTGGCTGGCTACACTGACGTAGCGAAGACGAGAGCAACACATTTTTTACTTGTTTTTTTAAATAAATAGACGCTATCCTACTGCTCTTAGCAAAAATACATTAAGTTAAAATAGGGATACGACATGTACTCCTTTTTGTAAGGATATCTCATTTTTTTTATATTTCAGATAATATTCATGTTATGTTTGAATTGCTCTAAAGTTTAAAATTAATTTGCCGATTTTTAAACTAAGCTTATACCAGTATTTATTTGCGTTTTTATTCCTATTTATAATGATACTAGTTAAAGGTATGTAGCTGTATACAAAACTTAATTACTGCAAAAATAGATTTTTTAAACTTACTCGAAAATGCACATTATGCGGTGACTGGCAGATCTTACAAAGATCTCTTTGTGTGCACACACAAAAACTCGTATTATGAAAGCGAGTTTACGAAGTTGTTAGTTTGTAGTATCGCGTTTCTTATTTATTTTTAAAAGCAACACACATCACATTTTTACATAATAACAGTTGATATTTCGGCCGTAAATTTTGTGCAATAAATTAATTATAAGTTGTTTCAAAACTCGAGTTAGTTATTGGTGATTAGAAGGTGACAAAATGGTTAGAGCAGTTCTGACGATTGAAATAAAAAGACTGAGTATGCGAAGCTATACTGTCTGGCCTGTGTCGATTTGGCGTAAGCTGATAAAAAAAACTGGTAGCGAGCTCAAGTTTTACATGGGAAGTAAAAAGTTATTTTATTGTGCCTACATTTTAGTTTAAATATTGTCGAAGAGATAGGAATAAATCAGAAAATTGAAAAAAAATAATGTTAGATCGTTTGATTTTATGGGCCTTTTATTTTGTAATTTTATTTTAGTACAGTAGGTACATTGCGTTTAAATGTATGCGTAAAACCGATATAGAAAAAACTCTGTGCATTAAGAAACAAATTATAATATTAAAGTATTTTTTTATACTATATTTGTTTAGTATATAAAAAATAGTCATATTAGCTAAATACATTTATGAAATAAATAAATGACTACGTATATATTTTATATATAAATATTTACAGCAAAAATGTATATTATGAAAGTATATTTAATACGTAATACCTTCAAGATACAGATTTAATCTTAATAATAAAATATTCAAGGCCGCTTCAAAATATTCTGTGTTTTTAAATACTATCATGTGTATATACGAGTATGTATTTTGTGTCATATAAATACATATACACATAATGTAAATTAGCTTTTTTAGTTAGTTCCTCACCGAAACGCCAAACGAAAACATCAAAGAGATCATCCCGTCTCAGCTGTCTAAGTAAACGACGGATTTAACTTCTCAAATTAAATTCTGAAAAGATCCGTTTCATAATCGCTTATATTGTGTTACGTTTCTTCTGTTCCGTTCAGAATTTAATTCTATTTAATCTCAACAGTAATGGCATCTTGTTGAATTATGTATTTGAAGAATTCGGACGGTGGGAACCACATTATTAAAATACATCACAAACATTCCATTTTTAATATAATATATACAAATAAATTGAGTATTTCATATTAAAAATTACCCAGCGGAGCAATTACGTTTCTACGTGTTTGCACGAGCCCTTAGAATTATCCAGGCTTTTGTTCCGGGTTTTGGGGAATCCATTAAAGGCCACTTTAACGGTCTTGTTTCGCGTTTGACCTTGCTGAGGCTATGTCACTACTTTCTAACGTGAATCCTATTCCGTAATGCGGGACACGTGACCGTGAAACTTTTCCACGTGTCACCACGTACATCCCTCGCTTTTCACACGACCACCCAAATCGCTAATACAAACTTATAATGGCATGTTAGAGCCTAGAACCTTTTAAATAGGATCAAAGACCCTCGATTAAATTGTAATATATTAAATAACTTCTATCTCGATTTACCTTGATAGTTGACATCAAAATAAAAGTTTAAGGCTAAGCCCCTCGCGACATTTGCAAAAAATCGAATTCATTATTTATAAGCAATATAGACATGTATTTTCTTACAAGCATAATTCCGAGTGTTGCACTAGTGTGTTTTTGTAAAGGATTTCAGATATGTTGAGGTGAATTTATGAGCGATGCATAATTGGTGTTCTGGCGTGTCAAGTTTTCCAACGCGTGCATCATGCGTTGCAATGTAAACTTTTATTTAATCAAATACAATTGTTTAATAATTCTATTTAAAGACAAATTCGATCGTTCTTCACAAAATTTTGTGGGCTCATTGGCTTGGATTCTTTAATTTTAATTCTTCAATGTATTTATTTTTTAATTTGCATAACATATTTTTTATTACAAAGAAATTGCTCTTTCCAGCATCACTTGTATTATGAGATTCAATATTCTAATGAGCATTTCACAATATATATTATTTTGATACGACCCTACTCTGCTCGTTCTTATCTGCACTGAAATTTTTGATATTTATTGTGAAGCGAATATAAAACCGAATCGGCCCGTTTCACTGGGACCTTTCAGCGAACTTTCCAAAGGGTTCAAAATATCACACAGGCCCACCAAAGAGGTAGGCCTCCCCTGTCGCCGGGGGAATAAAAGGAATTTTATGGATTAGAAACAAAGATGGCATCCCCTTGTTTCATAACAAATAGGCCACTCGGGCCTCGGTCAAACAATGACTCCGGACATAAAATAGTTTTGTATTAGAAGAAAACGTAGTTATCGTCCGAATCGTATTTATTTATATTATTATATATATAATACTATAGTATATAACGGAAAATAAGGGGATAAAATTTTATTGTAGTCCCATACAAGTCGCCTGCAGATTCTTGCCAGTGTTGTTTAACACCGTGGACAATGTGTGTGTATATGTGTATTTTTTATGACTGGGGTCGACAAAGCAAGGGTGGAATATTTTTGAAATTATAAAAAGAAACTTGTGTTGTGTTAAAAGTGTTTTATGAAAGTTTTTTTATATTTTATTTGTTTTTTAATAAAAATATCAAAATAAATGTCATGAAATTTTAATGTAAAAAATGTATTATTTACTAGATTTGTATTCTTATCAAATGATTATTTATTGTAAAGTAAGATCAACCTGTTTTTAACCTTTATTTTTAAGTTAGTGTTTTATTTTATTTTTAATACATTGTGTAATTTATTTATTAATACTATGGTATATTTGTTATTGAAATTATGTAAAAATACAGTATTTAAAAAAAAAACTAGGGTTCTCAATCGAATATTAGAATAATTGATTCAATATTCGTTACATGAAATTAGAAAAAATCTTAGAATGAAAGAATCTGTATACTTGAGTAACATATGTAGTCATTTTTTCTCTCAATATACCCAAGTGACTAGTGCCGCTCTAAAATCCATAGTATTTTATGTTCCTTTATTTTGTTTCCAAATGCGAGACAATGTTTTTACGCCTTCTAGAAACATTTGTGAATAGTATCTTTATCGGCCGTATCTATTATGACCGAAATTCGCAGAATTTGCACGTAACATAATGTTGGAAAGGCCCATCTTTAATTATCGTTTAACTCTTTTTATATTTTTTTGTGAAGTTCGTGCTTCGTTTTTGTATTTATTGTTTCAAGCGCAGAGATTTTATCAGTTCAATAATTCGATAGTGTTTAATTTTTTTTAATTTTTTTTTTATTTATATGCAAATTCTCACAAAACGATACGATCTTTATGTATATATTATATGTATGTTTACGTTATATACTCTGATTTATAATATATGTATTCCTAATATTTTATAATTTAATATTGAGACTACTTTGCTGCGACGTAATTTGTTAATCGCTAGAATCGAGTTATATGAGCGTTTGTTTATAGTGAAGCAATTAGAGTAAGCAAGTGATTGATTTTATATCATTCGTTTGAACGAAGCTACGAATGCGTCACAGGTTAAATGTATATAAATATAGAAAGGAAATAGAGAGATAGCACTTGATTTTGAACTCGGGGAGAGAGAGAGAGAGAGTGTGTGTGAAGTCAGAGACAATACAAAAGTCTACTCATTTAACAAATCGTTCATATAGTCGATTCCTCCTCCCGGTCTTTAATATTTAGTTTGAATTTGTTTGGTGTAAAAATTAGCTATTACGTTAAATTAATAAAATAATAATAATATAACTGTGATTTAATACATATTTCTCGTAATGCAATACTTGTTTGCTCGTTTTTCGAAACACTCGTAAACTAAGTAACTCTCAATCCGAGGTATATACTTATTTATAGTGTTCGTTTTTTTTTGCTAATTTCTTTTAAGCCTTTTTTATTGGAGCTAATTTAAATTGACATTTAATTTGAATGAACGGTGTATAATAATACACGTAAACAAAGGAAATATATTTAATTATAATAATAAATAATAATAAAATTGAATTTGCTTTATTGCTTTCCGAACCACCGGTAATACATTCTGTTGTTTCGACCAATAGAAAATAAGCATTCAAATATAAAACAAGATGGCCGACAGTACCGTGACAACAGTTTTAAATAATTATTATTTAATAACAAAATTTTGCTACGCGATTAACGATTTAACGATTTAAATTGTAAAACATTTATCAAAATATGTATAAAAATCATCAAATTGTAAAAAAAATATTTTTTAAAATATGTTTAGTTTATACGGGATTTAAAATATAATGTAAATTATGTTTGATTTGTATTAGCTTCTCTATACAGAATAAATATGTACTTAAATTTTGGCGAACGTTGACAAATTAAAGTTATAGTAAATAAAAAATAAAACATTTTCAACAAAGATGGGAAAAGTTTCAAAATAAGTACTATTCATTACCAACCAACTACTAAGCACATAGTGTTGCAAAAATCCCTCTTACTGACGCATTTGAAAGGAAACTACACAAAATTGTATAACACTAATTTAAATATTTTTTAAATTATAAAGCTTCAGAATAAAATTTCAATATTTATTCAAAATATTTCTTTCAACCCTAAAAATATTTTTTATTTTATTATGTATTTTAATTATTCTTAATTTATTATAGATATGTTGAGTTTATTATTAATTTTAAATACAGTGAAAACTTTTTGCACTTATTGATTATCAAAATATATAATGCTGCGCAAAAAAACATTTACTTTAAAAAATATATAAATCATTTGAAATAGTTATCCATAGATGCGTTTTTAATTACTTTCGGCAAGTTATTCGCCCCAACCGTTCCAGTCACTAAAACAGTGACAAATTCTCTCGTTATGGGAATACAAATAGACGTCGTATTTACAGATTTTGAGAAGGCCTTAGACAAGATTTGTCGTCAGAGCCGTACAAAGACAAAGCTGCGCCCGAGGCAAAGTCTGAATTTTTACCCCCGTTCTAAGAAGTAAAAGTATTAAATGTTTCGTTATATATATAGTATATAAAATAATCGGTAGTTGTGTGAATAACATAAAACTCTCAAGAAAAAATAAACTGAATTAAAATATATTATAAAACTTTTGATGAATCTTGTACAAATAATAAATATGACAGAAAAAAAAAATTTTGTAATTAAATAATAAAAAGTAGATTTCTCTAATCTACTTATTGTTATGACCTTTGAACATTTGAATACAGTATATTTTTTAGCAGGAAATGCAAAATTACTCTTTTCTACAGAGTTGTTCTCTTTTACTTTTCCTTTAGGATTGTGAAAAATAAAACATATTTTATTCCAAAATGTATCTTTTCGCCATTAATGTAAAACTAAAGAGAATTTTCATTCAAGTACAAAGTATAAGAACACAATATTATTATAAATTATTAAGATTAAATTTTGTGGAGATTATAAAAGAATAATACAAATTTTCTAGTATATTTATAAAGTTCATACTTATGAGCTTGAAAACATGTTATTTTTTTACTTAAATAATAATTTAGGGACTATTGTTATATATCTTCTTAAATCGTAACTGATATATATATTTTATTTCTCGATTTCTCGAAGACTCGATTACCCTTTTTCTTTGATGCTGTAACTACTGATTAGCATAAGTATATAAATTGAGAAATCTCCTTTGTTCGGGACCATTCCATCAAATAACTTTAAATTATACGCTCAGTCATCTGACCGATAAATATAGATTTTCATCTAGTATCCACAAATTTATAACGTAACGGGATAGCGTAGTCCGTAACGTCTCAGACTAGTGACTGAGGTTGCGGGCTCGAGCCTAGGTAGCGGCACTTGAATTTTTATTTTAAAAAATACAAAAAATCACGGTTTATATTATAGCTTGTTGAATGATTTTTTATGATTTATGTGTTAACTTTCGCGCGTGTCTTGGAGTTCATTTTTGCCCGTAATCCTGCGACAATTCCCGTCGCTTCAAGACGCATACCGTAAGAGTGGGCACATGTCTTAACCCTTTCCGCTCGTATGGTGCGTGAGACGCACCAGTACTTGGGTCTATATTACTCGTCAGGCGCGTCAGACGCACCATTTCAATTAATGAAATATAACGTCGATTTTTGGGTATTTCCTGTGCATGTTTTGAATGGCGTTTTTGCAGTGTTGTAGACAAGAGTTTCAAAAGTCATACCTTATCAAAAAAATATCATTTTTACCTGAATCAAGCCGGGGAGAGCTTATTTATCGGGATAAGTCGGGGTTTTTTTGATGACTAAATTTAACGGCAGATTTGCGGTAGCTTCTCCCAAAGGCAACAGTTGGCGATCACCTTTCGGTTGACACGCGTCGGTGACGTTTTTATTACCTATTCTGTTTTCGACAGCGGCTCGGTTGTCCGTAATTTGTGTCTAAGTGAAACTATATATAGTGACTGATAATTTTGTTTAATTACTTATTTTGTAATTTTATTGTGAAGTTATTGTAAAGTTAATTTTTAAATATTATTGTGAAAAAATAGTGCTATGGCTAAATATAGTGATTGTGAAGATATGTTTTGTAATGATAGTGTATAATCGTATATTGGGCGACAGTCAAATGGGCGATTCAAAATGGGCGACAGACAAACGGGCGATGGTCTTTTGGGCGATACAATAATAATGCATTACAAATAAATGTGATGCAAATCATGATCTTATAATTAATTAAATAATTAACGTAATTAAATACATACGAAAATATAAGTAATATTTTTTAGAAAAGAATTAAAAGATGAAAACATTATTCGGTCTAAACAAAATATAATATACCTACATAAGATATATGTATATTTACTTATCATTTGTGCATATTTAATCATAAAATTAATCACTTAAACAGTTTGATTTTTTTATTCAAGAATTTAAGAAAGTTACTCGATATCATAAAACACTTAGGCTAAAGTCGGTAATTTTATTATAAATACTTACTAAAAAAATGTTTATAGTGGGACCTTACGCGAATTTTTTTTATGTTTTGAGCCTTGGAAACTACTGTGAGAACAAACTTTTGGAATTCCCAAAAATCGCATATTTTACAGTTATCTATTTTAAATTAGATAGGATTGTTATATATAAATATAATAACACAGAACTAGCGCTGATAAGTGCTTATCGCAGATTTTACCCTTTACGCGATTTTTTTATATTTTGAGAATTATAAATTACTGTGAGAACAAACTTTTGGAATTTCCAATATAATTTTTCGTTTTAACCCTTTATAGGACACATATTTTTGTTTTATTTACATTTTTTAAAATTTAATTAATATCTTATTTGTCGTTTTAGGCTGCAATATTCTAAATTAAGTCAACTTTATATTGAATGGTAAACTGACCTACCAATGTACGTTATCACGGGTGCTCTTGTAACATTAGGTTCATTATTAAAAAAAAAACATAGGAAAAATAAACCTTAGTTTTGGTGGTATATACATGTACCACTTTGTTCAAGGTGTCCTATAAATAGTTAATGTATATTTTATTAATATTTACAATAAAGCAAGGCGTGCAAGTTTTTTTTAATTTCTGTCGCCCAATAAACCATCGCCCAATTGACCGTCGTCGTCGTATAAAATTACAAACAAATACATATTTACCATACAGCTATTCATTAATAAAAGTTTTGTCTATTTTTAATTAAGAAATATATAAAATAATATGACCTAACTGCAACGTTCCATTTGCCCTTCGATGGGGCGATGAGACTAATATTAGTTTATATAAATATAGATATCTTGTGGGTTTCTTTAATTATGGAAAAAACGTACAATTTGTAATTCTGCGAGCGATGTAAGCTAGCTTCGTTCGCAGGTAGATATATCTAAACCTAAAACCGAGCGGCATATTGTTATTTGTGTATATTTATGGTTTAAACATTTTTCGGTCCCATAAATATTTTAAAAAGGGTCGTCACCCTATTGTGTTAATTTATTGTTATGGATTGCCAACCAATGGTACTTGAGAGAACCAAAAAAAATTAAAATGTAATTTAGAGAAATGCAAGTATTTGTTCTGATTTCTTCGTTTTTGATATTAGTTTATTCATAGTTATGCTCTACATATATAATTTTAATTTTTAAAAAGAATTTTCATTTTTCATTTTTCCCGAGCTGGCGACATACCTAGTACGAAAACGATTACGAGTGCAAAGGGTTAATATTTAAAAAATCTATATAATATTAATACATAAAGGTAACACTCATATCGATCGATACGCTCCTGTTGCTACGTGATTCTTTTATTCACAGCTTCAGCCAGCTTCAAAAATACGCCCTCGGTTCTAATCTGGGCTCATTTGAGCAATGTCACCCCGTTTAACGTACCGTAAATCTGCGCAGTTCCCACTATACAAATATGCTGTGTGTGTTGTTTGTATCAGCCGACAACTGTTGATTTTGCGTATTGGTCCGATTGCGGAAAAATACTCCCGGCGCGTAATTTACAGCACAGTAAAATAGCAATTCGCATTCAAGGCGACTGTGTGATAACTCATTTTTTCTGTTTGCTTTTGTTGTTGCTTGTTTTGAATTCTGCTTTACGACGCGACGGTAATTTTGCAAAGTGCTCAAAATATTGCTTCAATTGTTGCTGCGATGAACACCCACGCTTTTTTATGAAACGGCTCGAGATAATTATAAAAAATAAACCATATTAATTAAAAATATATAAATTATAAAAAAATATATAAAACATAAAAACTATACCTTACTTATCTTGCAATAATAATTTCTCAGAATAAATGAAGACCTATAGCGTAACTTATTATTATATTTATATATGAAACTATTACATTTTGCAATTCACTTTAAAGGTTGATAAAGTATTTATTGGTCACTTTTATATTGATTTCATGTTAATTGCATGACACTGAGAAGCTTTTATTTCTTAATTAAATCTATATTATATTATTTAGTGTGTGGCAATATTTTAATAATATATATTCTTTATTTTCAGGTAAGCATCTACATTTATCTACTACTGTGAACCGATCAAACACCAGGTCTGTCACTTTAACCAATAATTGTACAAATTATCGCAAACACCCTAGAATACGGCGGCACACGTCAACTAATCGAATCACCACCCCCATCGACAGTTTACGGAGGTAATCTTGGAAATTTCACTTCGGCTCGCTCCAATTAACCCCGGCGGTTCTCAATTTGCTCGCAAGCAGACGTATGGCTAGACAGATTTTGACACAAATCTCTGCTAGCAATTCCATCGTCAGACAGACGTACGTCAGCCCGCGGCTATGTTTGTCGCTCGCCTTCTGATTCGATCTTTGCTGGTGCCCCCGAGCGGCCGGAGCCTGGGTGTTTATGTAATCCAATAAACGGGGGTAGCGACGCTAATAAATTTTCATATACACATGCCGACAAAACTCGGTGTATAGTTTGATTAAACGCTTTTAGCGGTAATGGGGGTCAGTCGGGGAATGACGCGTTTTTTTGACACTCGATAAAAACCCACTTGAAGCGTTATTTATATCCTGTCATATACATTTCAAATATCACTAGACTAAAATATTTTTATCTATGATGACTAGAATGCAATGTCAATAGACTAATAAACAACTCCAAATAGGATAATTTAGATCAGGGGTCAGAAAAACTTTTGGAAAGGGCCTGAGAGCAAAATTGAAGATGAGATGAGGATGCTTGCGAGTCAATTGCATCGCTTGGTCATTACTTAAAATATTTTTACGCTTTAAATAGAAACGATCCAAATAGCCGCTAAGGCGATTTAAATTCAAATGGTAGAATAACAATAGTAGTATTCGCAGGGTAGAGCGTATATCTAGCGCGCATCTTTTCCGAACTATGAGTAGTTTTTCGGTCTTACTTATGGATGAGTAACGTTTCAGGATAGATGCACTATTAAATGGTTCATGAAATATTCCCAATTGTGAATGTTCTGATCTTGCTTCTCGTTGGTTCGAATGATCATTAGGGTGACCTCTAAATTGAAATGAATATGAGATATATGACCTAAAGCAGCTTAACATGATTCTTATCTTATGATGCCTGCACTACACTCTGGAAGTTGACCAATGTTAGCTAAGGACGAAGAATATAGTGAGTTCGGTTCTGCCCGCTCTAAAATCTCTCGGAAGTTGTCCGAGGTTACCGAGAACGGGAGGTAAAGTGGGGGTAATTCAGTCGACTTTGCCAGCTTCGAGCGCTTCCGACCATTCTCGGCAAAAGTCGAAGCTGCTCTTTCGAACGCGAGCGGTGAGATACTTCCCTTTTCGCTTTCTCGCGTGCTAAGTGACGAGAGTGAGAGAGATAATGATATAGTGTTTCGCAAACTGAGATAGAACGAGTAACTCGGTTCAATTTCAGTATGCGCGTAGGTGTCCTATGGTTAAAACGCATGTAGAGCGCTGCATCGTGGTCACGTGGTCAATTTATAATACCACATACTTATCGAGGACTTCAGCAGACTCTTATTTCTGAATATTTCAGGGCACCAAAATGGATTAATTATATTTTTGATAGTATATTCTTCTAACATATATCGTTATAATGTTTTTTTCTTATAAAATTTAATAATTAAAAAATAATTAGTGGCACTTGATTTTGTTAAAAAAAATCGTTTCGAATATCCTTATGTATTTTTCTAGATCGGTTTATATAAATATCACACCATAACAAATTCTTATTTAGAATCGATGGCGACAAATTCTAGGATAGTCACAGATTTGGTGTTCGTATTCTGAAGTATTATTTTTATGCCTTATGGCATTTTGCAAAAGCCGACAAAGATTTTGCGTAAATTGAATATTTACGACCGAAAAGTTTTCACTGATATTGTATTGGTGAGTGCCCACACAAACTTTATAATTATCAGTAGCGTAATTTTAATAATATGACAATTTAAAAATTGCGATTATTTGGCACTTTTTTCGATAGCGCGCAAATATGCCGGCTGTACGTGACAAGCCGCCGTCCGGACGTCATTCACGGCCGCCGTCCGGACGGCATATGAAATTTGCGACAGTGTGGTCGCTTACTCGAAGTCGTAGATCGGCCGACTTCAGTTGTAACTTCGGTTCGGACAACTTTCAGAGAGTGTAGTGCAGGCATCAGAATATGTGATTTCATTGTTGACCCATCCTTTGAAAATTTTCATTGTTTCAACATTTCTGCAAGGTGTGCAGCTAAATTTCATTTTGTGTAAGTTCAACCAATAGTGTTTTTAAACAAAAATCGTTTTTATTTATCTAATGATAATAAAAAACGGCTATTATTTTTAGTTATACCTTGCTCTTCAAGATCAGCTTGAGATGATTCAGAATCATCAACTTGCACCAATATTTACATATTTTCTGTTGTCGTTTCTGTTATTGTTTTGGATTTTTTTAATGGGAACATTTCATTTTTAAACCCAAGGTTAAATAAACTTTTACACTTAAAATTAAGGAAAATAAAAATAACGACTTCATATTTAAGTAAAAATGTTCCGTAAATTGTCAATCGCTATGCAAGTGTATTCAGTAACAATTTATTTTGAAACATTAAAAATACCATAAAAAAAGATGCCGGAAAACTTATGTAAAAATCTATTCATTGCTCACGTTCCGTACTTTGGCGAACCCTGATCTTATAAGAAAGTTGATATGCAGGGATGACGGACGTGCAAACAGGACATAATTTATAAGTTATCCCTACTTTAATGTCATTCGTTGGTTATATTTAACGACCCTAATGACCAACATTACGAGTTTAGCGATAATTATATTTCAAACGATGCACATGTTGCACAAGTGCCGTGCCTTTTCAGAAACCCTTCCAAAATAATTCGCTCACTTTTGTTAAATAATTTCGCAGCCCCTGCGTTAATTATTCAAAAGTGGCATTTACGAGATGCAATCTGCGTAGCCCTGGTTCCAACTCTGGAAATTTTCAAAATCGTTACGCGAAGAAACAGTATTAAACATTTATTCGCGGACGTAAACCCTTTCCGAGTGTAAAAGTTTAAATGCGGAGGGCGGCCTTTTCGTCCCTTTTTTAACGCTCCTGGCCATATCTGCATAGGTATGCCCCCGATTAGAGATTACGCCGAGAGAAGATTATGGCCCTGCAGAAAGAAACTCGGCTAATTGGAGAACAATCGCATGAGTTCTTTTGTCGGTTGATAATTCATAAATATTTTAGAAAATGGCAAAGGGGTGGGGAACGAAACTAAGGTCTTGAAATGTCCAAAGTTTTGCCACGCCATGGGAGGCAACAACTGTCAGAACAACTTGCAGCTACGGCACAAATGAAAGACGTAAAAACGTGAGCGAAACGATCGTGTGAAAGTGAACAAAGTCCGTGACGCATCGTTACTGAGATTTACTGGCATAAGAGATTACGATTGCGAAACATCTGATGGCACGTTTTGATTTAAGGCATGAATAAAAAATGTTTATGAGCCACATAAATAATTGTTGTGAAGTCATTTAACATGAAATGTCTGATTTGATATCAAAAGTTTGGTTTATTATAATTTAAATAATACATAGCGCAATTAATCAAAGTTTGCGCCTAAATTATAGATAGTTTGAAATCGTCGTAAATAATTCTATTCCTTATCAAAATTTTCGCTGTAATTGTCGAGAGATAACCAGTGATTTGTGTCTGAGAGTAGGTACTGTGGTCGTCAATGATTGTCAATGATAGTCATTTTTCAGACTTTGTATGAATATCGCCAATATTTGCAATAATGCATCGATTCATATTCTGTATAACATATAGTAGTACTTGTTGTTGGAGAGAGTTATTATATACATATTTCTAAAATATCTCTTAGATATACGTATATTATGAGTAGTTTCCGTATTTGCATATAAACGCTAAGATACAATTAATTGCATTCTAGACGTGGCGTCTACTCAATGGAGCTCTTTTAAAAGTGTCGAGAGTTGGGTCAGCGCTTGAAAACGCCCCTCTTGAACAAGCTTTTCAATGAGCTTGCCAAATATAAGAATGTTTTCGGCTATAGCTATGAGGAGGAAGAATAATTTATTTGGAATATTATTTATATATTTTAGATGTGCACTATAATTATTTTTTAATTTCTTAAATATTGGATGGGATATCTTCATGTGAATTTTAAATATTTTGTCTGTTAATTAGTGTGTGTATGGATACGTATGTTTGAGTTGATGTATTGTATATGTATGTATGTAAAAAAGTGAATAAAATTCACGATGGTCAGATTTATAGTAAAAAAATAAATAAAAATGAAATTTGATTAGGTGGAACATATTTTATTAAATGCTTGGAAGAATCGAAGATGAGGTTAAACCTTTTAAAACCAACTTTTTGTTAGAGCTACCGTCCGATACTTACTGATGCAAGGCTATTAGAATTTTAATGATAAGCTTATGTGGAAAATTATTCAAGGTGTTCCTGTGGTAATTGATAGCTGCATAAAAGCCTGCGTGGCTATTGTGCAGTTCTAGGTTTTCTGCCGACTTCAAATGTCAATTAGACAAACTATTTTTTTATGATTTTGCAGCGCTTTTGTTTCAGCTGCTAATATTCGTTTTTTTCTAAGGACTGTTTCTTTTTGATGTTGTCGATTTCTTTTTTTAAGTATTGCAGTATAACTCATCGTATTTAAACACTTATGCTTTTACAATATATATAAAAATAATTTTAATTACATTTTTAAAGAAGTTTATTAATATTGTACATAATACATTAAATAAATTTAAATATGTAAGTCAGTATGAAAATTAAAAAATTTTTGTCAGAAAATTTTCAGTAGTATATTTGCATAAGAAATCTAATAATTTTTTTTTTAAATCGTATATAATTATAGTCATATTCTATAATATATTTAAGCTTACAGAATTAAGTTAGTATAATTGTTCAAAGCTGTCCTGCAAATATTATATTACCGGATACTAAAAACATACAACTATGATAAACTTCGACAAAAGACAATTTTAAATACTGCATGTAATTTTTCTTAAATCAATTTGAAAAAATTTAGTTAAACTACATTAAACAATGCATATGGTAAAAAAACACTGCAATAATAATGATGAAACGAATAGCAAAAATAGGTGGGAAAATTTATCGATCGCAATTTACCGCCAGCAATTTATTGCAAGCAATTTACCGCCGTGTCAATTGATCTCATAATTAATTGATATTTTATCTTCTTAACGCACTGATACGTGTTTATACAAACTCGTTTATTCATTTGTTGATTATCAGTGTAACAAATCCAAATTTTTTTTAAAAAATAAAACGCATTTAAAGTGATTTAAATTATATGCTGTTTTAAAATGTATATAAAACTCAATTTGATGGTTGCATAACGGATCCTTAAAGAATCCTTAACGAATTAATCTAATGGTAATTCAAAAATTTTAAAACATATTTTAGGCTAGGTTTAGATTTGAATAGCGAATGAACGCTTCGTAACTGTTACGTCAAGTTATATTTTCGATAGTATGAATATATAATTTTACTAACTGGGCCGGGTAAAATGTATCAAGCAATTGATTTATTCACTGCGTTGAAAATTACCACTAAATTAATTAAAATTATATGCGATCATTTTTAGGATATATATTGTTTATGCGGTCAATTGACGCGGCGGTAAACTGCTAGCGAATAATTGCTGGCGGTGAATTGTGGGCGAAAATTTTTTTAGACTCAGCAAAAATACACATTGAAGTTTAATATGATATTAACACATATTAAAAAATATAAGCTTTTTGATTTTTAACTGGATATTATGGTACATTAAAAAAATATAGGGATTTATATTTATCGCTATTGATTTTATTTATAGTTTAATCGCAAATGCATAGTATGAATTTGTAGCGCTTAATCCTTACATATGGAAAATTCTGACTTGTATGTAAATTTGTGTATAGCTGGTATAACATTTCTATAAACACATTATGTTAAATCTAATATGATAATTTTAAATTATATGTTGAAACTCAGCTTCAATGGTTTTAAATACGCATTGTAGTCGATGTAGAAACTAAGCTTTAAATAATGATGTATTTAACTAAGCTGTAAATAATGATGAGCAAAATACTAATGATAGCAACTATAGTTAATGTATATGTATCACTACCATAAAAACCTGACATTATTTTGTATTTTAAAAAAGAGATTGGGCATTTTCGTAGTTATGTCAAAAATTTATTGATAAAATTTTAATAAATCGTTGAAATTAATCATAACAATGTTACTAAATAATATTTTTAGTATTTTGTTTAAACAATCATGTTAAAAAATATTTTCGATTAAATCTATTATATTTGTAACAAGAGATCCTTGTAGCAAAAATATTGAACAGTGGAAATAAAAAATGCGCTGCGTCGAAAAAAATCTCTTATGCTTCTCTAAAGACGTTGTCTTTACTGACTTTGAGAAAGCGTTCAATAAAACTTATCTTAAGCTAAGCTTTGAAAAACTAAGTGATTTTAGTTACTCGAATGGTGATATTATATTTTTATTGAAAAACTTAGTTATGAGCTTAGTATTTATAGCTCCGTTGAGTTTTTTACCGGTTTAGAAGTACCCCAGGGGTTTATTTTTGCTCAACTTGTTTTCCTCAGATTTATCGTTGATATTGTCATGTGTAGAGGGTCCGTCCAGTTGCGCAGTTACGACACTTTCAACGTAATAAAAGAAAATAACAACTCGTTTGGACATAAGGTCTAACTAACAAATGTATAATATTAAATAACATATTTGCGTAACTGAGCAGAATAGAAAAATAGAATACGCAATGACTAGAAAAACTACCATTTTGTACATAATATGCAATTGACAATGCGTCTATTCGGCGTAAAAACCACTTGTGATATACTTCTTTTGCATGAACGGCCTTTAAAGCGTGAAAATGTTTCGTTGGTCGAATATATTAGAGATATAATTGGCCAACCGATTTATTTATTTTTTCATAGTCTGTATATCGATGATAATAACGCTTATAATTAATATGTCACTATATATGACCTAGCTCAATTTTTTTAAATATGCAACATAACATTAGTAAGACTAAGAAAACCTCATTTATGGTGATTTATTAAAAAATAATAATTCTGATTTAAACGCTCTGTCTATTCCATATCATAAGAAAAATTTTCATTCTCGATAACATTAAATACTGCGTTTGTGTTTATGGATTATAAGGTAGTTATAATTGATTGTCGATACACTGCCAACATATAGTGAATATCGCGAAACCCTTCTCAGTCGTTCCCCCTTGTTTGATACAAAGGATTCTCTTCATATCCTAGTACAGGCATGCGATTTTCCATAATAAAATCCACCAATCACAATACACTATCTGAGAGCATATTTGCATACTTTCGTGTCTCGCTTACAATATCCACCGTCATATCGAAACGCCACTTATCTGTGCCGGATACAGCGATGCCACAAGTATAGACGTTTCACGCAACATCCGGATATGAGACCTCCCTCGGTGCTTGCGGGGTAGATTTCCCCCTCCCTTGGCAATCCCTAAACCAACACACAAGGGTTGACTGCACATCATTTATTTAGATATCGTAACAAGCTGAGGGGGTCGCTGCGGCTTATTTGCGTCTCGTGCACAAGAAAGGAAGATCTTCCCGTGGAAAGGAGTTGTTAGATGCTGCTACGCGGATTATGCGCGTGTGTGATGAATTGATAAGAGGAGCGGTATCAAATGAGGATCGTTTCGGATCCATTACCGATGAGCTATGAGCTGCTGTGTGTGGTTATGAGGTGTTAAGTGATATTTGGACCCACTCGCGATTACGTCATTAGAGAGATTTTCATGCGTCGAAGCAGTGAGTATATTCATAAGTGATCTGTGAGATTAGTTTTATTTGTGTGAATATATAAACAAGGTGTTACTGCTTTAAATACGTTTTAATATCATGTGCGCACTTCTTTGCGCATCAGTTTCTTTTAAGGTGTTTCCTCCTCATTAGATAATTAATTATCTTGTCGTCTCACGATACTTTGATGTATATATAGTTGCTACCATAGTAAACTACTTGCAGTTTTCAATTAATTATCCAGACTGTTTTAAACCTTTTTTTATTTTATTTTCCTCTGGCAGTACGTTTAAAAAATATTTATTATTCCACATTTTTTTATTTAAAGCGGCAGTTATTTAATCACTGAACATTAATGAATTGGCTTGAATTGATATGTATATTGTATATAAAGTATTTACTAGACCAGGGGTCGGCAAACTACGGCTTTCGATCCAAATCCGCCTGCGAACTAAGAATAGATTTTACATTTTCAAACTATGCAGTAGAAAGGAACGGCCAAGTTATGAGACATGACTGTATATCAGTGAACATCACACCTTCCAATTTTACACACATATATTCGCGCGTGCTAGAGCCGAGTCACAAGAATAAAGTTGTATACGTCTCACGAAAATACGATCGTGGGTTGTTTTTGCTTCTATCTGCGTTGCAATAACGGTTATTATCGGGAAACTACAGCGTATCAGCATACTTTGGAGAGTCATCATTAAGTTATTACATTATAAAAAAAAATATGGGAAAATATCATTTTTGAATGAACACTTCTGGATGTCCCTAAATTTATACGAAGTGTGATCAAAAAGTGTGGTGAATAATTTTATTACGAACAAAGTAATAAACTTACACTAAATTTGAATTAATCACCTTTAAAGTACTCTCTTTGGCTAGCGATGCACTTATTCTAACGTTGATTCCATTATTGCAAGCATTTCTGAAAGACTTCTTTCGAAAGGGCCTTTAGATGCTTCGTTGTGTCCCTCTCAGTGTCGGGAATGATGGCAAAATGTTTTCTTTTCAACACGGTTTTTTTTAGAGAGCCAGAAGTCGCATGATGTTAAATCCGGAGAGTAAGGTGGATGTGGACAGACAGGAACCTTTTTTTAGCCATAAACTTGTGGATCAAGAGCGAGGTGTGGCACGGCGCGTTGTCGTGATCAAAGAGGAAGCTATTGGTTCATATTTCTGGTCTCTTTCAACGTTTTGCAAACGTTGCAGTATGCCCTTGTAATATTCGGAGTATACAGTGGTTCCCCTTAGAACGAACTCTGATCGCACTATGCCCTCAATATGAAAAAAACAATTAGAATGATCTTTACGTTCGAGTTTGACTGACGTATCTTCTTAGGGCAAGGAGAGCTACTCGCTTTCTATTGGGAACTCTACATTTTCATCTCAAGGTCATAGCCATACACTCAACTATCATCTTTTGTTATCAAATTTTGTTATCCAACGTCCGGATGTGCATCAAGACGATCCTTCAATTCTGTGCAAACTGACACACGATTTTCCTTCTGTTCGTCAGTCAAAAGTCTGGGAACAAAAATCGCACTCATGCGTCTCATTTGCAAATTATCGGTTAAAATGCTTTGCATGGATATGTACAAGATGTTCAGTTCTTTGGTAAGCTCTCGAATAGTCAATCGCCTATTTGAACGAAATATTTTTGAAACTTTTTGCACGTTTTGGTCTGTTTTTGAGGTCGAAGGACCTCCCGATCGTTGCTCGTTTTTAAAGTTGCTTGTAAACAGTCTTTAGAGTCACTACATTATTGATTACATACACTGATTTTAACATTTTGTGACCTTTTACACTTTTTTGCACCTCAAAACAAAACTAAATGTTAACGCGTTGTCCGAAATCCACGATGCGCGACAGATACAGTAAACATGACCGCACTCTTCCGGCTTTGAAAGCCGGCTAACATGTCTCAACTTATTTAAACTTGACACTGACTATCTCAACGGACATGTAATTTCAAATTGATGTAGCGTCAGCAGTTACTGCTATAAAAAAATCGTTCACCGTATTTTATAATCATACCTCGTAAACCAATGACCAGAGCACTACTTGCCATTTTATTCTAATGAAATATGTTTCTATATTACTCATTTTTTTATTAGTTAATAATATTTGGATTTGATTTGAAAAATAAAATAAAAGTGAAAAAATAAATATTATAGTACCACCGGTATTACAATCGCTAATTGCTTCGCATTTATAATCCGGCTTCTTGTAACGCTTTTTGTTCTTATTTCATTACCTATGAATATTTATAATGTCAATGTTAAAGCTAAAAAAAGAGACTAGTGAACTTGAAATGTCGTGCTTTTAGAGCATAATGGAGTGTAAATTACATTGTTATCGAATTTGATACCAAAGCGTTATGTTTATTATGCGATGGCATTATGTCTGTATGAAAATAATACAAAATACGTTGTCATTGCCAAACTAAGCAGTTGACACAATATACACTTAAAAAATAAAAATAAAATGATAAATTTAAATTAGTATATTGAAAAGAAATTAAACATAATTTGTAAATTGAAAAAAATAACCAGTACTGATGAATTGGATCTAAATATAATTTAATAAACATGGAAAATATTAGAAAATAAATCTATTAAAATAAATATAAAAATGAATCTATTAAACCTATATATAAAATAAAAAGTGGTAAAAAGGGTGAGAAAATGAGACAAAATAACAAAATTAATGGTTTTAAAGCTTAATACCACAGGTCTGATTTCAGGTGTAATGACATTATTTGCATATATATTATATGATTATTTCTTAGTGATTTTAAATCATGTGAATTAAATTATATTTATACTTACTAAAACTTTTATAAACTCATCCTTGCGTGAAGTAGTTTTCATTAAAGGCATTTAATTCAACCGCGCCTCCATTGTGACGCGTCGCCATTGGCACAGAGCCTCTTTTTGAAAACTCTTTTCTTTAAACTTTTCGTCTAGTCCGCGTCTGGCTAGAGCAAGGATTTAAGATGGACATGCTTTCCTTTATCATGTGCCGCATTGTTTCCCTACTTTTCCACTGCCTTCCTTGACAATACGTTAATATCACAGTAGCGGTAGTATTCTTCATCCGCTTCACAATAGACGCGTCCGCTTTGCGATAGTTACTTAATACTGAGAAATATGCACAACCACTCTTCTATATATTATAGTGCAATTTTTCAAGAATGCATGACTCATATAAAAGTATAATACCAAAAAAAAAACACATGGCATTAGTCCTACTGTTGCAGTGTGTTACTAGAAACTTGGATGTCTAGAACTTTTGATTATAAAACGTATTTTTTTAATCGATTGTCTATTTTTATTGTTGGAGCAAAACAAGTTAATCATAATTCCAAAATTTTTCTTTTCGCTGGTGACCTTAATGTATTCCTTGGAGAATTTTAGAAAATGTCAATTTGATGTTAAAAATTTACGTACGCGTTCATCTGCTAATACAAAGGTCGGTAAACTTTTTTTATTAAGGTCCAGATCGTAAATATTTTGGGCTCGGTGGACCAGTAAATAAACTTGATTATATTTATGTAAATAAGTCTACTAAAAATAGGTTTTCACAATTATTTATATACTATTATAGGAACAGATTAATTTTCAAACAACAATGTAATATTATAGCTTAAAACGTAGTTTGTTTAACTTATAAGAATAATGTAATTGCTTTTATTTAGTTGACATTTCAGTAAACTGAGGTTCGAAGTTTGTGACTTCCTATCATCAAATTTGATTGCAGATGGTCATCTGTTAATTTTGGCCTAAACTTGTAATTTTATGTACTACATCTATGAAAATATTTCTTCACATAGATACTGCCTAATATAAATATAAATCCCTATAAATATTAATTTGTCATATTCGTCGCCTGGAAGACACGTTTATAGAATTCTGTTAATAAATAAAAAATACTTGTATTTGTATATATATACTATACTTATTCTTTTCACTTTAAAATCTTGTGACATCAGTAAATTTTTGATTTTTTTCACACTACTGTAACATGAAATAACATATTTTTCCTTTTTTATGTCGCCACTGAATCAAGTGGGGAAAAAATAAAATTTCAATCTATTTTTCTTTAATTTCCTTTGAAATCTTGATCGATAAATCACTTGCAAGTAACAATATAACATAAAGTTTTAACTGAAATTTCATTATAAATAATCTGTTAAGCACAGCATTATGTAATAAGTCAATGTCAAAACTCGTCGAGTTAATTTGCGTTATGTTAAATTTTGTTTATGTTTTGACCCCTGCACTTAGCGCTTCTCAGATTTATACCATCTCGTGGGCGTATGACGTCATTCCGCAAAATACCTGTTGCCCCACTTTCCAGTCGTTCTCAATCTAAGAGCAAACGTTGCAAGCTTACATCTCTGCGTTCTGAATTACGCGACACATTATGACTTTGATGCTTTTCTGATGTCTTTCGGTTATTTTTATTTTTTGCGGCGTTGACCCTAGCGGCAACCCTTTCCGTACAAGATAAAGTGCTTCATTTCTATGCTACGACCCATTTCCATCGATATTGCTCGGGCAATTTTGTCACAGGCGTGCCACATACAAACGAGCTTGAATTTTTGCAATGTATAATTAAATACTGAAAGCCTTTCACATAACTAAACAATTAATATGCTTTTTATAAAAAAATATCTTTTCAATATATTGAACTATAAAGCCATAATCCCAAATAAAAGGGGTGTTCATTAAAATCGTCTATGACGACGAATCTCAATGACATCAATGGAGCTTCACAAGAGACCTTTTGATTTATTGAATACCCTTTCACTGAAAATATCTCTTCCTGATACAAACGCATAGCTTTGGCGTCAATAGAAGCCTCAAAATCGATTTATCCTCAATGCTAGCATTATTTTTTAGCCACACAACATCGTAAACCCTAATAAAATATCAGTTTTAAAAAAAAATTAGATATCATTTTGAGCACAATATTAATTGGTTTTATAAATGTTTTTATTTAACATAAATTAATTATTAATATTAATAAATTATTAAAGTAAACTCTTTTGTGCTTCTTAAGTACCATTTTTCAGTATGAAGTTTAATTGGCTTATTACGTTGTTCCATAAAACGCTTGTAAATAGTGTTTCTTCTCGAGATTTATTTACTTGTACATTTCTTGAAAAATCAAATCAAAACCCCGTTTTCTCATCCCTCGTAATATTATATATTTTTAATTAAAAATTAAATTTATACGAATATTTTTAATGGTTAATAACTGCTGCATTTTTAATGCAAAAGCTGCAATAAAAGCAGGTAGTTCGAAAAAAGACAAATATTTCTGATTATCATTTAAAAAATATTGTTAGATAATCAAGTTTTATGACTGACTATAGGAATTACGATTCGCAAATATTTCGCTTCGATTTTTTACAGTTAAAACATAAGAGTGCAATGAGCAATGCCTTTTAGTATGTAAGAATCAATTTGCTTATGTATGTAAATACTATTAATCAAACGATATTGATAATAAAGGGTGACCATTTATTTAAAATGCATTTTATATTCAAGTCAGACTCACTCAAATATTTTAATAATTGTTTTACTATTCTTTGTGTTTATTTGTATTTTAATTATAAACTCTAATTTAATTTACATATGTCAATAATGATCCAAATTTTTGTAAATTAAATCAGTAGAAAGATTTTTCATAAAACAAAGTTTTTGAGAAATTTGGGTCAATTTCTCATTTTTAAGAAATGATAAACACTACTTGTAAGTATTATTTTGAACTAAAATCACTCAAATATGTAAAGCATAAATTGAGAAATTTTTAGGTTAAATTAGTTTTGCGTGCCATTTAAAATAATTTATTTGTCATACATGAACACGAAAGTTATCCAAAAACATTTAATTATTAAAAAATACATCATTTTATAATTCAATTTCATGTTTTAACATAAAAAGAATATTATTAGAAATTGGTAGATTTATTAAACCTGCGGTAGGTGAACCTAAATGAGCTCGCAAGCCGTATACGGCCCGCGGGCCGGGGGTTAAATAATAATTAATGACGCTACACTTTCATACAGATTTGATTAGTGAAATTAATTAAAATGTTAAAAAATAAAACCTGACATACTCAATGCAGCTTAAATTTCGCTAAAATATTTTAAACCTATTTTGTTTACCTAAGATGCCTTTTTATAACATTTCAAGAACGGAAGATGCCAAACGCTTCTAAAATTTCAATTTTAATTATGTATTTAGTACTAAATTATTTACGTACCTAATCAGCTTAACAAGGCCCTTTGAGGATTGGTTAGGAAATATGTTTTCATGTAATTAATCGGGATGTTTTTATAGTCAAGTAAAAATATTAAAATCAAATAAATCTTAAGATGTCAGGCAAAATCTGTTCTTAATGATTTTCTTTAAAAAAAATTAAACTTGCATTTAGAATTTAGAGATGCAAGTTTATGTGTTAAATGTTTTTATATTATATAAACAAAAATCCGGATGTCATTAACTGTGTAAGGTTATTAATTTACTTATTGTTAATCTACCGCTTTAATATGATTAGCCCAATGCGTTACAACGGGGTAAATGTAATTAACATTTAATAATTTAATAATCCATATGTAGTAATATAAACATTTATAATACATACTTATCATTATTTATTTACATGCGATGTATAAATCTTCGTATTTTTTAGTTCAGTTCAGTTCAATTTTTACTAGTGAAATACAAATACATTTTCAGATAGATATTTATTTTTACTAGCGAACATAAAATTTAACTGATATGTGCTTTTTAAAATCTTATGCTATTCTAAAATTTCTGAAACTCAATTTTCTAGTTGCAAAACATAAATTTGCTGTTCAAACCCAAAACTAACCTACACGAATTAACCAAACCCAACTTGACCCAATGAAAGTTCTAAAACAAATTACAATTTTAGAATCATACAATGTTTTATTCGCGTATTTTTAAAAAGGCGAACTAACTTTAAGAATCACAGTAAAGATATTTAAATAATGATTTGGGGGGAGGGGGCAGGTAAAAAATTAAAATGACGTCTCTTATTCTAAACCAGAAATTTTCTGGTTATACCTCAAATATAATCTAAAGAAAATAGTCTCGAATCTATCCTTATTTTTTTTAAATATGTCATTTCGGTGAAATAATATCGCAATATATTTTCACCGATAGATATATATTTTTACCAGTAAAAATATAGTTTATATGGCAGGTGCTACATAGCAATATATACATTTACGTACTTATCATTATTCATTTATGCAATGTACAAATGTTACTATGAATGTGTATTTTTCAGTGAAGTTATATTTTCACTAACGAAGTCCAAATACATTTTCACCAGTAGATGTATATTTACTCTGAGAAAAATATAATTTAACTAATAGGCGCTAGTGAAATTATATGCTGCTCTAAAATGTCAATGATACCCAATTTGACAGTTGCTTAACGTCCATTTGCTGTTCAAACTAAACCTAACCTATTAAAAGTTTTAAAACTCATTATAGGCTTATAACTTTTATTAGGTTAAACCCAGAATAAAAATTAAGCCAAATCATCTCTTAGAGGAAAATATGCGAAAGAACAAGTACAGAAAGACGTCGCATCTCGCATGTTGCTCCATGGTCTTAAAATTATGAAAGCTATTCTTACCGATATTACTTTCGACTTCTGATATGAAAGTATTGGTTGAAGTGTATTCAAACCAAATTTTGGTCAATAGGAGGGCGCAAAAATAATTATTTCTTCTCAGAAGTCAAAAATTCACGTCAAAAGTAATAATTAAAAATACGATTTTATTGCTTTTGACGTGGATTTTTGACTGCCGAGAAGTGATAATTGTTTTATGCGCTCTCCTATTGGTCAAAATTTGGTTTATATGTTCCTCATTTAATTCGTAATTACACTAGATTACCGAGCTTACTTACTACCACAGCGACGGCACGTTTTTTTGCTTTTGGCGTTGATTCCATTTTTTTCTCTTAAATTATTTACGCACTAACGCGGAATTGGTCGTTTGCTTGCGCAAAATACGCATGCCTACACTATCGGTAGTAGTTGCTTTAGTGTTAAACTCAGCAATTACTTCGTGATGTTTGGTTACATAAATCATTGCAATCTTTGATTTTGGTTTAATTAGGAAGTTAATTTTGTTCCCACACATAAATATAATATATAAATACAATTATTTACGAATACTGTTTTAAGACTGTTTGCTAACATTAAGACATATTTATAAATATAAAAAAATAATGATATAAAAAATATTTATTGACTCATAATTTTAAGTTACATTTATTTCTGAATATATATAATTAAAAACTATACAAATACAGATTCTTACAGATATATTTTACTTATGAAAGTATAGAATGATTGCTTTTTCTCTGCTACTTTATATGCACTTCCATTTTTTCGGTTATTACTTTTTTGCGAGATTTAAAAAATGTTTGTAATCTTCCTTTTTTTAGATTCAGAAATATTTTGTAACGCTGTTTTGTGTAAAGCAGATTTTCTGGGATGGAAATTCTTTTTTGGAAGTGAGTTTAATTGTAGCTTCCTATCTTTCCCAGAATCTGTTGTTTTATTTTATGGCTCATGTTTGAGAAATTTTCATTCCCATCGTTTCAGTTTCTGCATGGTTTTTTTGATATAATGATCAAACAAATCCGGCAATCATTTTAAATTTGGCTTTGCTCCTCAAGATCAGCTTGAGAAAGTATAAACTTGCACCAATTTTTCCATATTTTCTGTCGTCGTTTCTGTTATTAAAAAGTTGCTGAATATTTAATAATAATTCATAAAACTTAACCTTCTACATGAAAATAAACATGCTGATCTTTTAGTCAGGAAAGTTAAACATTGCATAACTATGCAAAACATATTTTGTGAGGTAACAGCCACAACGCATTATCTACAAATATTTTTCATCACTGGGCAATAGAATCATAACTCGCAAAAGTTATCCCGCAGCTGTTTACTTTTTATACATTTGAGGTGCCGGTAAACGTAATTTTACTTAACTGATGCATTTTTCATTTAGTTGTCCTTTTTTATTAAGCGTTCCTTATTTGGCAGCAAATGATAAATGCTTCCTGATAACAGTCTTTTCAATATGTTATTCAGAAATATACATAATATCATAGTAATTAAGAAAAAAATCGTGTTGCTATTTATTTTCAGAAAACAGCATACAACACATTTTCTATAAAAATCTCATATGTTTCTACTAGTTATGTAATATGGTAAAAAAAAAAAAATGCTGGAATACTAAAATACATATAATAAATTTACCAATATTAAGAAATCTAGTTGCGCGGATGAAAACAAATTAAAAATGTTTAACAATCGTCCTACATACATAATTCAAAATTATGTTAAGTAATTTTTAAATCATAATAATTATACAATTAACTCAAGATTATTTTGCTACTTCATCTATTACCGATTTTATGTTTAGGCAGTCTTACTTCCGAAAACTAGTTTAATATCGTGGATAGTGTATAAAACACTTATCTTACAAAAACGAATACAAAATGCATGTCTTTCCGGTACCCTTAACTATGTCTCTTGTTTATCTTCTTCAACTTAAGCCAGATATCTTCATTTACACGCCATGTCGTTACGATCGTGTCTTGGCGTTATTATGTACAGGGTGTGCCAGTACGTGCGCACTTTGTCGGCAGCGTGTGGACCGATTGCCCGCTGGGGTGCAATTCCCCCAACTTTCCACTAAATTATCATTGTTATTACATCTGCAGGACGGTAGTGGGCTGAGGCCATAACACGTACAATCATAAAACTCTCGGTGCCGCCTCGTATCGGGTCGTATGTGAAAAATAGGGTGATGATAAGTTTTCAAATATTAAAATGATCTGCTGCTTTGCGGTTGCCTCATTGATGTGGAATTTTGAGATGACCTGATGAAAATTCTAATATTGTCTAATTAACTTGAAAAATTCGCTGGAATCCCAAAAAACTATTCCATGTATCTTATATATATAATCTTATATATAATTGTTCTAAGCCGCTTCCGGACGCGCATAACTTTAAACGAAACATTCTCCGTTCAATTATCTATTCTGTAAATCGTATCGCTTTGTATTAACAGTGTGTAACAATACACGTAAACAAAGGAAATATATTTAATTATAATAATAAATAATAATAAAAATTAAAATTGAATTTGTTCCGATTGATTTTCGAGCCGCCGGTAATGCGTTCTGTTGTTTCGACCAATCAAAAATAAGCATTCAAATATTCAAATAGCGTCGACCAATGAAAAATAAGCATTCAAATTCAAATAGATAGTACCGTGACAACACTTTTAAATAATTATTATTTAATAATAAAATTTTGCTACGCGACAATAATTTTCATTGATTCGTCATTTGACTGAAAAAAAATGAAATATATACATAATGTGTTGAGGATTAGAAGAATACATTGATTAAACTAGATAAACAATCATAAAATAATCTTCGTAATGAAATTTTCAAATTTTGAATTCCCGGCGACGGGCTCCGAGTCCTAAAAGTGAGTTTTTGCTTTTATAAATAATCGGATTGCAAATTAACTAGGTGTGTTATAACTATGAAAATTAAATATATACATAATGTGTTGAGGATAAGAAGAATACATTGATTAAATTAGATAAACAATCATAAAACAATCTTTGTAATGAAATCTTCAAATTTTGAAATCCCGTCGCCGGGCTCCGAGGCCGAAAAGTGAGTTTTACTTTTATATTACATAAACATTATCATTGTTTTCCGATTTAATACATATATATGTTAGATTTTAAGAATCTTAAATTAACCAGTTATGTTTTAAACATGAACGTGTAATATATCCTTAGTATGTGAGGATTGAAAGTTAATGTCGATCAAATCGGCGCTGTCGGACAGCTTATAAATGTGTAGTTTCTTGGATGTTGTCTAATAAACGACATTTTACAATGATTATAAATATGTGATTGCATACCTGGAATAATCGATAGCCAAAATATCTAAGAGTGGGTTATTTTTAATTCCGATGTGGCAAAATATGTACAATTTTTGTTCAGTGCCATCATTCCTCTTTCTGAATAGTCAAATTTAAGATATTCAGTTACATCAAACTTATGTAGTATGTTCTTTATAAAATGATAATACTTGCTGACAGTGACTTCAACATGAGTAGATTAACTCTTTGTTTATATATACCAATTCTACGTTGTAGCCATTTAGGTCATCAAATTGTTCCATCATTGCTTCTGAAAAGTAATTAAAAAATAATAAGAGTAAACATTGAACACATTATTACTACTATTATAATCCATAAATTAAATTTGAACGACAAACGAAGAACAAAATTAACGGAAATTACTGTAGAGGATTAAACACGTAGATTGACATATCTTCATCTTCTTCAAAATAGTCGCAATATGTCATACATTAATTGTTTGCCATACGTAAATGTTATTAGATCTCTCATTGATTCTGAAAATTGACTGTAAACGATACTATATATTGGGTAAAAAGTAACTTTTTGTTTACACTAATATGAGATTTTTCATTATTACTACCATTGTAATATGTTTAATTAACTTTGGCATGTATATCTTCAATTGCCAAATCACTGCTGTTTGTCTTTTAATATTAGATCCTAGAAAGTCAATAGTAATTTTGTTAGAATAACCGTGATATAGTATTCATATAACCAAACACTTACTGGCACACTCATAATTGATAATTTCGATTATAAAGTCTATAATTCCAATGGTAAATCACTTTGAATCATCTACAATTGTAACTTTTTAAGAAAAATGCTGTGATTATAACATATTTCACTGTTTATTTAATCGCACTAAGCTGTATCCCGGCGCGCGCTTGACCGATGACAGAACTGTCACATATAAGAAATTCCGGGGAATACCGGTAATGGTATTTCCCCGGCGCGCTTGAGAACGAACTACGAAATTGATTTTATCGATTTAAATTGTAAAACACTTATCAATATATGTATAAAAATCATCAAATTCTAAAAAAAATATTTTTTTAAAATATGTTTAGTTTATACGGTATTTAAAATATAATATAAATAATGTAAATTTTTTATTAGCTTCTCTTAACAGAAAAAATGTGTACTTAAATTTTGGCGAACGTTGCCAATTTAAAGTAATAGTTTTTAGAGAATTTTTAAAATTTCCTTTGAAAAAACATTTTCAACAAAAAGGGGCAAAGTTTAAAAATAAGTACTATTCGATAACAACCAACTACTAAACACATAGTGTTGCAAAAATCCCTCTTACTGACACCTTTGAAAGGAAACTACACAAAATTGTATATCACTAATTTTAATATTTTTTAAGGTGTAAAAAATATTTTTAATTATCAGTAATATTTTTGAGCGGATATCTAACTAATGCTATTTATTATTATTATTATTTATTTAAACTGTAAACCTACTTTTAAATATTACAAAATGTTACGTTTTAATATTATTTTTTATGTTGAAAACATTTTGGTATTTTTTGTTTTATTAATATTTAGTTAAGTTGCAATTCTATTTAAAAAATTAATACAGTTAAATCTCTTTGTAACGAATACCGAAATAACGAAATTCCCAGTATAACGAATGTTTAATTTGTCCCCGAAAAACTTTCATACAAAATGTTTTCATTGTAATGAAGACTAATCTCAGTATAACAAAATATTTTGCTCCGAATTTAAGAATGACGTTATAACTTGACAAAATATTTCTGAGAATTCAGTTCATCATTGACTTGGGGTGTGCCAGATGTGTTCAAAAGCGACATTACAGGTGTTTCGTTGACCCTCAAACTTTTTTTATAAAACATTTTTTTCACAAATTTTATTGTGTTTCATACATTTTCCTTAAACAAGGACAAAAACGATCTGTCAACCTTATAAGAGGTTATTTTGATGCTGTAGTAATATAGTAATTAAAAATAAAATAAAAATATATCATCTTCTTTACATTCAATATAACGAATTTTCAGTACACCAAAATTTATTCATTGGTTTCGTGAGCTTCGCTGTATTGAAATTTCATAGTACAATTTTTAATTTATTATTATCTAGCCAAGCTTTAAACCTATTCATAAATGATATACAATATTTAGATTTATCATTAAATATCTAAGTTTCAATATAACGATAAAATCTAACGTTGTAAATCTAATAAATAATATAAAATGTTTTCTTCTGGAAATATTTAGTCAAGTTGTAAACCTATTTTCAAATGAATTGAAAATGTTAAGTAGTTTTTATAGATTGAACTATTTTGTCTATCATTGAAAATCTTAAATGTAATGACCAATTTGAACCATTAAATTTTAAAAAATATTTAAAAAAATCAGAACGAAGCAAAAATTATATTTAAAACCCAAAAAGTTGAGGGTCCGGTATTCGCACACTCGCTAGCTATCGGTACCTCACGATAGTGAGGTACCGACAGCTAGTATACTTTATGTTGTTAAAAAGGTTGAGGGGAAATTTCTTTGATATTTATACAACAGGTCGTATTCGTGTTTGTATTTATACCCTAGGGTATTTTTGTTGAGAGCGTTGGAATACAACCCATTGAATCAATCACTTAAGCTAAAGGGTGGTGTCGACAATCCGAAGATGCTTGGCGTGTTTTTGCTACGGTCTAGGAAGTCGCGATTGCGTCCATTATTCTTCCGCGTTGCTTCGAACTCTTGCCGAATGCTCCCATTAAACTACCAATCAACAAAAAATCACCACTAAAAATAGCATAAATATTAAGTTGATTTTGGTTTATTACGCTTTTACCGCGTTTTTTTAAATTAATACGATGGTCCCTATATAAATAATAATATTATCTGATTTTTCATTAATATGCAACTGTTAAGGACCGGGAAGAGGAATTGATTAGACGAAAAACTTTCAAATGAGTAGATGTTGTATTGTCTTTAACGTCTCTTTATTTCCTTTCTTTATATATACCTCACATGTGTGACAAATTTTAATGGATTACACGAGAAACAGTGCTTCATTGTTCTCAGTATCAAATGTCAAAATTGCATCAAAAATTTATCTCATCATTCACACGCATGGTACAAAAATCAATCCCTTGTTTGCACTGATTATTGATTAAATCTCAATAAAGAAACGTTTATGTAACACGAATCCTGCAATTAATAAATTACGTCGCTTATATTAAATTGTATAATATTAATAATACATATTTTAAAGTATCACAACTTTTTTGTAAAAAAAAGTTTATTAAAAATATTCGTTAGGAATCACTTTAACACTTTCGCGGACACGTCTGCAATTGCAGTCATTTTTCGGCTGTTAAATTGGACACGCCTGCATATGAAAACGTCTGAATATACATAAATAATAATTAAATTTAGGTCAAGATATAATATACAATGAAAATAATTAGGTATTTAAAAAATTATATATATATAAAATTCAATAAAAGTCATTATATATAATATATATAAAAAAATACTATGAAATTATAAAAAAATATTGATGACGCACACCTTAAATAGATATGCACCATCTCACATATTTTTAAAGTTTGGGAAGTTCGTTGAGGAGCTGGATGGCCCGTGCAAGAAGAGCGTTCTTGAACGCTGACATCCTGGCCTCGATGTGAAGAATATGGGACGCGATCGTAACTTTTAAGTTAACAACTGTTATTTGCCGAGCAGATATAAAGAACATATTCAAGCAATATTATAAAAAAATATATAAATTTATCGTAATATTTTATGATTTTAATCATTAAAAAGTTAGCTACTTATTTAAATTCCTCATCTAAATATTTGTGCTTTAAAGTTTAAATTAAAGAGCTTCTACTGTATGTTGTTTATAACTGGAGCTAAAGTCGTGATTTATGTTACTATTGATTGCGATTTTTATTAAATATTGATTTATTGGTGTAGTAGAGACTGATTGCTTGCACTATTGTATTTTAAGGGTTGATACCAAAAATAATATAATACTTACGTTTTTTCAAATTTTAATTTAAAACCAGAGATTTAGATCCTTTTTGCAAAGTTACCAGTCTTTCTCAAGCACGATTCGCGGTCCTGTGCGAAATCTCGTTCGCCCAACAAACTTTAGTCGTTCTTCACTCCGCCTCTCGCTTTATGGTCTGCCCATAGTAAACCATTCCGTTTGTTATTCGCCTCTTGCCGGCAAGCACCTCATCTTGTTTTTGCAAATTGCTCCTTTCTCACTTTACGCATCCGTGTTTATTCCTCGTCTCGCCGAAAAGTAAATTTTGCGCTTCCATTTTTTTTAATACTTCATCTTCATGCTGTGCGTATAAAATAGCGTTATGCGAAATGCTGAACACGCTTTATTTTCTTGTATTATATTTTCAGTTTGTTAGTCTTTTTCTTCCATTTTCCATTCAAGGGAGTGACACCCTCTTTAATGATATATCCGATTGCTTAGTCAATTTATTCTCTTTGCATGGCGCCTGTCAATGGGGTTGAAATGAAATATATAAAGCATTTCATACATATTTTTAGATTTAAAAACCATAAACGTTAATCATTAAAAGATTAAGTTACTTATACGCTGCCACTGTAAGCACTTTTTATATCGAACCCGATACCTGCTACAACATTTTTGATCATCCTAAACGCATTCGACACCGGCGCCCGGTACTGACACCTAAACGCTTCTCACATTATTTTGTAAAGAGACAATATTTGAGTTGCGTTTAGCCGCCTACCTCCTATTCATTTTAAAGAATAGTATTGCGCGTAATTTTTCTCTTGATCAACCTTAATATGTATTAAATAATAATATATTTCTAGGACAAAAAAATATATTAATAAATAATATCATACAGTGTTATTGTCTATATTTTTTAATGGTTTAACATTTAATCGCAGTTTTTCAACTACTGAATATTATGTGAATGTCTGATTTGCGTATTAAACCGATTCAGTTCACCACCTTCAAGTCGTGTCATTTGATATGGCGTGGAACCATTATTTGCGGTTTTGGAACCGTTTTTCGATCCTGTCCTGGCTACGACGGGTTCTCGAGGCAATAAAACTAGGAGTTTATTAATTTACGAGTGTCGGAGCACTCGAGTTTTGCAGTTTCAATGAAATTTATTTCATTCGAGGTTGTAAAAGCTAGAAAATGTAATAATTTTACGATTTAATTATTACTGCAGTAAATATAAACTGCATTGTTTATATTTTAAATAGTTATAATGTGTGTTATCTTAAGAAATTAAGATTTAAATGATTTTGTGGTAATTCGCTCGCGAATCGCCATACTTACATATGTATTATTGGATATTTAACGCTATAAAGATGAAAGGCATTCGCTGTTCATGTAGGGTGGTAACTCTATTTTGTTATATTATATAAGTAACTAATGACAGTTCAAGTAACACATAAGACATAAGCTCTCTGTGTTATTTTTGGCGTGTCTGGCAATGATAAAATATACATTGAAACTAAAAATGAAAAATATTATATTTGAATAACTCACCGAAATTTTCGTTGACAAACCATTCTTTTTATTTTTATTAAAGGGTCTTAACACGTTACCCATCGCATACGCCACGTTGGCGTCCTCTGATGTATGGGATTTCATTGTCAAAAATATGTATTATTTTCAAGTTTCTTCAAGATATGGCGATATGCATTCACATATTATCGATATGTGATAAAAATATTTTTTTCCCACTATTTACTGAAATGATCGACATTATACTTTTAGAAGGTCAATAACAACAACAGCAAAGGTGACCTTCGTGTCACTCTCGCATTAAAATAAATCGAACGAGAGATAGATATTTTAAAAATAAACAAACAACTTGCATTAAAATAATTGGAATTAGAGATAAATATTTTAAAAATAGCCAAATTGTCAACCTTTGATAAAAAATATTTTTTCTGCTATCTGAGATGCACGATATTTTAATCGTTATGGTTTATTATCCACGAAGCATAACCTTAATATCTAGAAATATTTTTAAAAAAATCAGTAGCTACGCGACGTCCGTTGTTAACGGCTGCGTTAATTGTTTCGTTACATTTTTCTCGAATAAGTGTTCTCGTTCATATTTTTTTATAATAATATTCCTTTCGATGTTTTTAATTAGCAGTGCATTATAAAGTGTTTTCAATTCGTTTTAGCAGTGTATAGAATTAAGCAGTGTATAATTCAAATTAGTGTTTATAATAGTGTTTATAGCTAAGCTTTGTGTTTATACACAAAATATATTGTCGAAGTCGCCGGCGTCCATTACCGACGCGCAAGCGACACCGCCGCATCCCCTCTACCGCGGGCATCGAGATGCGGGAGTCTCGCCGAAGACGCGAAGCACGCAATGGCCGCAATGCCCACGAGGATATTTACAATTCTAGGCATCGTGCGGTTGATAAGGTAATGTCTTTCTAATTTTATGTGTAACCCTTTGTGCTAGTAACTCGACATCGTATTCCAAGCGTTGCACTCAAAAGTTGAAATGCATTTATTGGGTTTGTGTTGGAGCTAATTTTGGCAATTTCAATTTAATAATGGTTAAAAAGCTTCCGGTAAACACAGTTTAGTAATATTGAATTCTAAACTTATGCAAGTAAGTGAATAATAGTAAGTTTATTGTAAAATTTTTCATCGGAACATGGCCGGACGGTTGCGGTATTAAGACCGCGTAACGACGCGATACGTACGCGATACAATTATTGGTCTTAAACTGATTTTATCCTTCAAAGGGTATCTAAATTTTTATGATATGGGATTATATGCTCTAATTGTGCATAATTCTTACTTAATATTGTGTGTCTGTTATCAAATAAAAACAGTTAGAAAAAAAGAGCGAGATGCAAGCAGAGCTCGCTATCTCGCTCGCACTATTCAAATCACCGATTGACAACTATCGACTTAGGTATCGACATTTTTAGCCGCAACTCAAATAATAATATTATTCTCTACACATTTGATGTATTTTCGAGCTAGTAAATTACTAAGTTATGTAAAACATAATTAGTAATCTGTGTTTTAATTATTTATAAATACATAGATTGATTTACTTTTAGAAATTATCCATATAATTATGAATGACGATACATTAATGCAGTGGTTCTTAACCGGTGCACCGCGGTGCACCAGTGCACCGCGAGCCTATTGCAAGTGCACCGCGAGAAAATTAGTAAAAACGAAAAATCCGCAAAATAGTAAAATCTTAATATTTCAATCAATCTATATTTTATTATAGTTGTGATACCCCATAATGGTTAAATTTATTACCAAACGAAATCGTAAATCAGACCAAAATATTAATGACACTGGGAGTACAAGTGGAAGAAGTAGTGACGATGTTACTAGACATCATACGTCTCATACAAAAGAAAATACATCCAGTAAAATCAAAAAAAATAATCGACAGTATTCTGAAGAAAATTTACGTTTCGGTTTTACTAGCATCAATGAGGAAGGATATCACATTCCACTATGTGTTGTATGTGGAGAAAAACTATCCAATAGCGCGATGTATCCTGACTAGGGATTCCAATCCCGGGATCCCGGATCCCGGGATCCCGGATCCCGGGATCCCGGGATCCCGAACGATTTTCAATACCCGATGAGTCCCGTGATTACAAAACATAATCCCGAATTTTTCGGATTGATTGATTTATCAAGCACAATAGAATTATTATTGACAACATCGTTATATTTTGTGTACAAACTTGCGCGAGTTGCACGTGTCATCTGTGAATCTTTGAGGCTGTGAGTCTGAACGTGCTTTTTCAGCAGCAGGCTGCTTAGGAACCAAAATCAGATCAAGGCTAAATGATAAAACACTTGATGCTTTGATGTTACTTCGTGAGTTTTATTCAAAATAATGTTTTCAATTAATTGTGTCTATGAATGTACACACCTATGTACATACATTGTCAAAAGCTCATTTTTTTCTTCTCAAATAAATATATAAGACATTCCCTATTTTATTTTTATTATATTAGTTTCTATTTTAAGTCCAAGACTAAAATTATACGTACTTTATACATTGTACGTTATAAAAAACAGATGTAAAAATATATTGTATTATTCATTTTAAATTATTTTTATCAATAAAATAACATGAAAATTATCCCGGGACTGGTCCCGGGATCCCGGGATCGACTAATTGCAATACCGAAATCCCGGGATCAAAATTTTGGCCCGGGATTGGAATCCCTAATCCTGACAAGTTAAATCGCCACTTCACTACGAAGCACGCCGACATTGCATCAAAAAGTAAAGATTACTTCAAAAGATTGTTAAACATGCAAAATAAACAAGCGAAATATTTTGAAAAAATTGTTAAAACTTCCGATAAGGCACAACTGGCGTCATACAAGATTGCTGAATTGATTGCTGTACAATTAAAACCACATACTGTAGCAGAGTCTCTAATTTTACCTGCATGTTGGGAAATAGAAATAATTATGTTTGGTGATGAAGCAAAAAAGAAAATTATGAAAATTCCTCTTTCAAACGATAAAATAAAAAAAAAGAATTTTAAATATGTCGGACGATATTGAGAAAACAGTTAACGATAAACTTTCCAAGCGATATTTTGTTTTACAAGTCGACGAATCTACTGACATTAGCGGTAAGGCACAAATACTAAGATTCGTTCTTTTCAAAAATGAAAACAAAATAGTGAATCAATATCTATGCTGCAAAGAACTTACTGAGCACACGACAGGACAAGATGCTTTTGACCTTATTTCTTCATATTTAGAACAATTTAAAATATCATGGGAGTTATGTGTAGGAATTTGTACCGATGGTGCTCCTTCAATGATAGGCTCATTTAAAGGATTTGTAACCCTCGCAAAGACAAGAAAACCTAATATTATATCTACGTTCTGTTTTTTACATAGAGAATCTTTAGTTTCGAAAACATTACCAGCCGCACTGAATCCTGTACTAGATCAAGGTGTAAATATGGTAAATTTTATAAAATCAAGACCTTTAAAAACACGCATTTTTAAAAAAACTTTGCATTTCTATGGAAGCTAAGTACAAGTGTTTGCTTTTTTACACTGAAGTCAGGAGGTTTTTGCCGATTCGTAGAACTTAAGAATGAATTGTTAATTTTTTTTTCGATATGAAGGTATGGATGATTTGGTAAAATGTCTTCAGAATAATGATAGGTATGCTAAAGTGGCATATTTAGCAAATATTTTTAATTACTTAAATAACGTTACCACAAGCATTCAAGGAAAACACGAAAAAATTTTGACATCCATTGACAAATTGACAGGATTTCGGAAAAAATAACTCTTTGGAAAAATTGAATAATAAAAAAAAAGTAGATATGATTCCTTCACTTAACGAAAACATTTCCGAAGGAGAAAATTATGACTGGATACGAAATCCATTTGCTACGATTGATACATCGTGTTATGGATTTTCATATGAACTGATCGTACTCTAAAAATGAAATTTTCCGAAATTACCATGAAGGACTTTTGGATTTCTGTCCAAGAGGAATATCCAGTTCTTTACATGAAGGTATTGAAAATTTTGTTAAAGTTGTCAACATCATATTTGTGTGAGCTTGGTTTCTCAACAGTAACTAATATGAAAACTAAAAAACGAAAAAGACAGAAAAAAATTTAGACGTTGAATTGAGGGTAACTATATCAAATATTCGACCTAATATTTCTGATATCTGCAAAAGCCAACAAGCTCAGGTATCACATTAATTAATTTTTGATTGATCATATAAATTCTATTATATTAAGCAGGGACGTCATTTTGGGTAAACGAAGGGGAGAAAATGCACTATTTATATTTGCCACCCAAAGAGCACCTTCAAATATTAATACAAATGTTTTTGATAAAACGCGTATAATTATAAAATTGTTTCTAGGGCAAAATTAACTAACTAAATTTATTTTCAATATTAAACTTTTTTATATAATTTAACTTAAAAAAATATGTAAAAAAATTGTATGTAATTTTGTATGTAACTAGGTATTATTTTTTTTAAATATGTAATAAAAATTATGTCCACATATTTTTTGCGACCTCTTAATTTTGGTGCACCGCCACTTTTTCCCATGATGAAAAGTGCACCGTGACTTTGAATAGGTTAAGAACCACTGCATTAATGGATGCTTAAAGAAGTGACGATGAATTTGATATTAACCGTGTTATTATTACTGTGACAGTAATAGTAGTAGTAATGATATCTAACCACTTAAAAGAAGATGGACTATGCCAATATTTGATGCAAATAATGAATACGAATCTTATTTTAATCTTAAATATTATTAAAATTAATTGCTATGGTGCGCCAAGTAAATATGTTTAACCTAATATAATACCTCTGCACCAAGAGATTCATTTACTGTCCAGATACCCAGAGACCCAAAAAAAGAGAATAATATATCGATTTATAAAAACACTTATCAATTTACTAAGAGAGATTAGCATAATAGTTTATTATTATTATTTGTAAGCTAATAAAAATATTGTTTCTAAAACAAGTTTATATATGGTCCCCATTTAAAATTGTAAATTCTACAATTTTTTAATGTAATTTTAATTTTTAATTTATTTATTTTATACACTTTCTGGATTGATAGTGCAGCAAGGGAATTTAGTACATCATAGAAAATCAAATTTCTTATATGTTTTTAATGCGATTCAACGACCTGAACGAACGTTCAACATCAGCTTTAGACACGTTCATGCTAAGACTATTTCTACCAATAATCTTTTAATGTAATCATTTCTTATGATCAATTTAATTATTTTTTAAATAAATTCCTAAATATTTTGGTATGTCCAAATATGGTTTTAATTTCAAATATCATTAGGGAATAACAGTATTTTCATATTTCCAAGGTATCGGGTTTTGTAATAACAAATTACATTTTTTGTCTTCTACTGGAATTAATGTATAATTGACAATTGGAGTTTGGTAAATCTTTTTAAGAGATTTGATCTTTTCATTGAGCGATGTTTCAAAATGTTGTAGTACTTGTTCAGCTGTCATGTAAGTGTAATTATTTGATTGCAAAACATTTTATTATTCGATTTTATTATTCACTAAATTAAAAAAAAATAATATATTTATTTATAATTAAAGTGACACTGATTTAAAAAAAATATTTAAGGATGAGAGCCACTGATATATTTTATCAATTTTTCCAAAAAAGTATGGTTCAATTTCACCAGAATTGGATAATATCAAAAATTTGGCTAATCTATTGTGTTTCCAATAATTCGTTGGTAAATACAATTTCGAATTATAATATTTTATGATTTACTTCAATTATTTACTTCACATAGGGTTGGGAACCGTTAAATAAAAGCGGAAATCGATACAATGATATATTTTAAGCAATATCCCGAAATTTCATAATTTTATGTGCACTAGAGCAAAAGATATAAATTTAATCCAAACTTGTGTGTTTAAAAAAAAGTGACATTCGTTTACAACAATAGAAAGTCTTAAGTGTTTCTCATAAAAATCTTAAGTAGTAATATGTAGTATTTAAAATTTAGCATTTAGGCAGTAAATTTGTGGTTAAGACCAAGTTGTGTGTATGACAGTTAAGGCCAAGAAATTATGTCACAGGGCAACAGTCGCGCGGTCAGGACCAGTATTATCATTTTTCGACCGCATAACATTTTTTTAATTTCACTGCCCTCGAATGTCAACCTTACTAATACTAAATAAAAATTATTTATTTAACTTAAAATATTTATAAAATACTATTTTAAAAAGAGCTGTTTTAAACCTTATGAATTATGATGCGTCATAATAAGGTTGTTTATTAATAATTAATAAAATTTATATAATTGATTTCAGTCTAGTCTTTCTACTTAGTCGTTAATTTGTTGTAACGCATTGGGCTAACTCCTGTAAATTTGCATCGAAAGTCTTACAAAAAAACAAACAAATAAATCAATATAACTAATGCATGACTATCAACAACAAAAATATAGCTATATGAATCTATTTATGTTTAAAACTACTTTTTTATTATTATTTCACTTGCAGCTTACTTCACGTGTTTTACATCGATGTAGATGTTTTTAATGTCTTGAGGAACCAATGAATACGTATATAGGTTAGTTTTTTTCAAGAATCTAAGATTTGCTTTATCAAATATTTAATGTATTTTTATTTATTTAAAGCTAGGTTTTAGTATTTTGCAAATTGTTCTTAACATTTTCAAAGAAAATCTTTTAATTATTAATTAACATAATCATTCTAAATCTAGCCCTAGATTATATTACATTTATGGATTATTCAATTGGAAAATTATTCGATTATTGTCATATTAATCAAAATATTTTAATTGTGATTTTATATGATGTTACTGTGTTACATATTTTAAATATTTTCGATTTTTTTATCAAACTTTTAAATGCGTTTTTGACATAATTTATTAAGGTGTTAAAAATCGCCTCAAAAACGACGGTGATTTTATTTTAAGATGAAGTTGCTTGCAGGCTGAATTCCATTTGTATTTTTTCTAAAAAGCCTAGATTTTTTAGATATCGTATATTTTTTGACTAACACGCATTGAATTTATTTATATATTTGGTCAATATATCATATATCATTATAATTATAATTTATGTTACGTTATACAAATATTTCATTTTTTTAAATCTAGTTCTTTAAATTGTTTTTGAAAATTACATCAAATTTCTTGGAAACTTTTGCTTTGACTATATTTAAAAATCTGTATAATTTGCTTTAAATCAAAATTTTATATTATTTCACTTGCAACTTACTTCATGTGTTCTATATCAATCTTGGTGTGCTAAGAACCGATTGATATTTTGAACGCTGTTCTTTCATGCTAAATAAAATAAATTTACTATAAAATATGTTCAGTACTTAGTACTTTCTTTCAAGTTAATTAAAATTATATACATAGCATTCGTTATAAAAAATCTGTCATTACAAAAAGTTTAATTCATTTTATTTTGTATATCATTAATATTTGAATTTAAGAAAACTTTTGATGAGTAAATTTATAAACAGTTAAATATTTATAACGGTAAGGCACGCTTTTATCGTTTATATGTTAATCAAATTTAAATTACAGTTATTTTAACTTTTGTCTCAGTTAATCATGACAGCTAAATAATCATACAAACAAAATTCAACATTGAGTCTTTAATGCCACATTCGTGCCATTAAATAACGATTTTTCAAAACAGCTTGAAATCTGGCACATACCGTTCTTTCTCTTCCAATTTGATTCACGTTTTTTCGACAGACGTGCAATCAGTTTTTAACCTTTGAATATTCACCGTATCCATTGTCTGTCTGGCAGTTGATAGTACGATTAAAAAATGTTTCGAGCTACACATGTTTGGTTCGAATCCCTTTTAGTCCTTTTTACCAACTGACACTTTTTTCATCCGGAAAATTTATCCTAGCCTTCGGTCCGGATTTTCCGTATGCCTCTTCAGGCACAATTTAAGCTCGCGTGTATACAGCGTTATGGGAAAATGTAATTTTCGCAGTACGACAGTGCCCGGGGGTGCCTAATGGGCGTTGGAAAAATGTTAAATTTGCATGTTCGAGTGTCTGCAGTAACAAGTGATTATAGCAGTCTGGCCTCTTCGTCGCACTTGAACTAACTGTGTCCGATAAATAAATATGAGGGTGAAATGTTAAAAAAGTGAAGGACCGGTAGAAAACTATTGGTTGAAATCGTGATGGAATTATTTAGAATTTGATATCATATTCAAGTGAGTAATACGCTAAATTGTCACCTGGCTTTTATGCCTTTTATACAACAATACAACATCGTGAAATTTACGATGGCTTAAATTATGGTTGAATGTGGTGTAATGGTATATTTTAATAACCATGATATTATTAGGTCTAATTACTAGAGTTAAATAAAATACAAGTATATTTAAATACTGACGTATAGTTAATAAGTTTTGTGTTAATTTAATCGAAATTATTTATATTTTTAATTGGCGATAAAGTTTATAAATAAAAGAAAGGCTTAAGAAGGGCCTTAAAATAACATTGATATAACTAGAAACGTTCAGTTGATATTTTAGTTAAACAAAAAGCCTCGTTTTCGCTAAATTTTTGACGTTTAATCGAAAGTGCTTAATTGCCGGCTTCCGTCCAAATTCACCAATTATCTTCCATTCTCCCGTTAATAATCCCTCTCATTACTGTCGGACTTTCTTCGCGGGGCATTCTAAATATTCCATCATACCGAAAAGGCCAAGAATAGTATTCTCTCCAAGACGGATTGCTCCCTTGTCTGAAGTACTAATGGAGAGAATGCCTCGTTTAAAACGCCATTCGCGGTCCCTAATGAACTCATTCAACCCCCTCTGATTGCATTTGTTACAATCGTCATAATGGCTTGATAATGAGTTAATCCACCCCAGTTCCCCTTTGTTGCTCGAAGATCAAACGAAATATTTGTCTCGCTCGCCATTCGATCCAACATTGGGAAACATCGGAATAAATACTCTTTTGTGAAACAACAAAAAGGCTCTTATCTATCAAAGTGCAGATGTGTACATTCCTCCGTAGTCTTTGTTACGGGTTAAATAAGTGATCTGGTTTAAAATTAATTTGTGCTATTGTATCAAAACACTAGTTGGTACAACAATCAACATATTTTGTGTTTAATGTAATTTTTTAAATGATTTAACGATGCTTCCATGCTGATTAAACAATTAATCTCGCTTCGTAAGATTTACGATTCGATTTTAAGAACGATCGTTGTACGTTTTCGCAATGTGGAATTTTTGCTTAATTTTATTGCCACATTCGAAAGTCGTTTGATGTTAGATTTGCATTTAATACTTGCGCAAGAGTTTTATATTGTTATCGATGGATGAAGTAATTTTTGCAATGAGCTTTATTGCGTTCCGAAAATCGAACATTGAATGCCGTTTTATCGCTTTGACCCACTTCTTGCTGAGATCGTAAAATTTGCTTTGTGATCCAGGAGGTCCTTAAGGAAAAATTGAATACGAACCCAAGGAACAGCATGCTCAGTAATTACTTAAAAAAAAGTATTGCTAAGTTTTAAAAGAAAATAAAGACATTAATTTTGTATTGTTAAAATCATTCTATAGGTATTTTTTTGTTATAAATCTACTGTATTTATGAATTTTCATAACGCCATAAATTATATTTGTTAAGAAACATTATCAATCGGTTGCTTAATACAATATATGACGAAGATATAAAACCAAATATGGGTTAAATTTTTTTTTTTAATTTTTTAATATTTAACGAAAATAATGTATAAATAAAAGTTTTCAATGTATCAATTTGATCGGATAAAAAAGCATTTTTATTATTGACTATAATATTTTACATTATACTTTATGTTATTGCTTTAAAACCCAATTTTTAGCTTTATGATATTTATGAATATTTCGACATAATTCATTTTTGAAACATACTTAAATATATTTAAAGTAAATAAATTGTGTTTAAATTACAATTTGTAATACATAAGGGGATTTTTAATTTTAGTATAAAAAAATGAAGTTAAATTTAAACCAAAGAAAAATTGCTTTCATGTAGATTTCAATTAATATTTTATCTAAACTATCTATTTTTTTTAGTTAAAGTATTGCTTTTGACATACAAAATTTATTAATACTTTGTCTATATATCTGTTTTATTGCAAGTTATATTACTTTGTATATATTTTATTAGTTTAAAACTAAGCCTTGTTTAATCCATTTCTTTGGATTGTTTTTAAAAATTACGTCACAATTTTTAGTTACGTCAAAGCTCTTGCCTTGCATCTATATTTAAAAATGAGTATAATATTATTTTATTATTATATATGTAACATATGTAATTGTTTTAAGGTAAAATTTGAAGTCCTTTAATATTTTTAATTTATGGATTTTATAAGTGAATAATTTTGTCATAAATCGCCTCATTTAGAAAATGAGGGGTTCTTAAATAGAATTCTCTTCAACTTTATTTTTTTCTATTCCAAATATCATTATCAAAATCTCTTAGTTTCATTTCAATAATGTATTATTATTAAAATATAAGTACATCGAACTATAGATATAATGCAATTGACTAAAGATAGTAAAAACTTTGTTCAATTTGTATTTTATTTTTTGCAGCAATGTAAATGAAATAGTTAGATTGAGATCAGCTGACCGACGAAACAAAATTTTTATGACAATGAAAAATGTTGACATAGAAAATACTAATTATAATGAAAAAAGATGATGTGATTTTGTGGGTTTCTTTGAAACCACAAAGTGGTTTTTTTCAACGTTTCTTCTATAAATAATTAGCCTAATAATCTATAATCTAAGATAATCATTTTATGAAACTGAAAATGTTTAGGTTAAGGTAATAATTTAGGTTAGGTACTTGTATGATAAAAACGTATTACACCCAAAAATGATGTCAACTTATTAACAAATCAAAGATCCTGTTAATATTTTACAAAAATATTGCGATTTTCCACAAATTATATTACATATTAAAATCTCTAGATTATAAAAGTATTATAGAAGTATTATAAAAGTTAAAATTTATTTTGAAAATTATGCTTTTTTTAAGCAATGTTTTTACTATCTGTAAATAATTGCATTATATCTGCAGTTCGATGTACTTATGCTTTAATAATAATACATTCTTGAAATGAAACTAAGAGATTTCGTTAATGATATTTGGAATAGAAAAAATAAAATTGAAGAGAATTCTATTTTAAAACCCCTCATTTGCCAAATGAGGCCTTCCTCAACCCCCTGCATTAAGCCGTGACAAAGGCAACCTTTCCCTCGGACACATAAATATTTATGCGTCCAACCGCCACGTGAATAATTCGAAACGTCGCTAAACAGACCACGTACTTGCGCCATATTTAACCTTTCGGTGTACAGTGCAATGGAAAAACTTCCCGCTGCTACACCACCCCTTCGGCCGGAATTCCATCAGACGCGCACTTCGTTAAACAAACGCATTCCACGGAAGCAGCCGTATATAACACAAGCAAAACTTTTGCCCCTTTGTGCCTGGCACGCCATTGTAATTAGCGCACTCAAATATTTGACAAATTCGTCTGAGAGATGAAAACTGAGGGATAATTGTCACCATTTCTATCGGATCTACAGAATTTGCCATCAATCAACCGGCCAGGGAAGCAGCCCGGATATACTCGGAGTCCTTGCTTTGGGACTGTAAAATTACCATAACGGATAAACAGGACGACCCTTTGACGCTTGGCAATAATTATTATTATATGTATAAAACAACCCAGCCTCGCGAGAGTCTGGCTGGTTAGCGTTTAATGAGATTATCTTTTGACGCATGTGTGTATAATAATAATATTACTTCGTATGAGGGTTGTTTCTGGTGTTTTGATTTAAGATGGAATATATGACAGTACAACAAATTTAAAACAGTTATAAATTATTTTAATTAAACTGGATAACATTGGTAAATGATTTTATTAGTTGTTGTATATAATTTCTGTGTATACTCATATCTAACAGCTAGGACCACTAATTAAATAGGTACTGAAGTTGTTCTTATTCAAATTGCACTTCAACTTAATTACGTCTTTATTAAAGTGTCCTAAAAAAACATGAAAAACAAAACATACGCCCTTCAATATTATATTTACTAATATTTCTTTTACTATATTAATACATGTAATTCATATTTTAACTTTCTATTTTTTTTCTTTTGCAGGTAAGCAACATTACTTCAATACTATCGACTACTACAAATAGTGAATCGAGGTGGTTAACGAACTGATTTAATGGTTTGCTTTTACATCTATATATTTATAATAATGTAACCTTTTTCTTAAATTGTGTAACCGTCGATTTCTGTCATAGATAGATCTCATAAATATCGCTTAAATTGAGGCTTAGAATGCATATGATAATGAAAAATAAGTTCCACAAAACAACCCCTCATAAAATTAAAAGATAGGTTCTAAAAATCGCGTATTAGACAACCAAAAATTATAATATCTTATATTTATAAATTTTTTGCGTGAAACAAACTTTGTATCACAATAAATTTTGTTTTAAAATCATATAAAAATGGTTCATAAAAAATGATTATTTAAATTCATACAAAAATAATTAATTTCTCTTTTGCTTTTGCCTCCTTTAAAGGATTTGGCGAAAATATGACATTGCATTGTCATTAAATAGATTCATGTCTCGCACCGCTATAGCTTTATTCTGGTCAAATCAAAAATAAGTACTTACAGACGGACATCGTATCTCACGTATTGCTCCATAGTTTGTCTGCTCTTCAACATTACATTATCTTTTAAAAATATGATAGCTATCCTTACTGATATTACTATGGGCTTCTAATATAAAAGGGCTGATCAAAGTATATTTAAACCGAATTTTGGTCAATATGAGAGCGCAAAAACAATTATCACTTCTCAGAAGCAAAAATTCACGTCAAAAGCAATAAAATCGTGTCGGCGCCGATGCAGTGGGAACGCTCAGTAACGAGCGTTCCCACTGCGACGGCGACGGAACTATATTATTGCTTTTGACGTGAATTTTTGATTTCTGAGAAGTGATAATTGTTTTTTGCGCTCTCCTATTGGTCAAAATTTGGTTTATATGTTCCTCATTTAATTTGCAATATCATTATAAAACTCATAGTATGAACGCTTGATCACTGAGCGTACCCACTGCCACGGCGATGTCACGATTTGAAGTGATACTTGTTTTTGCGCTCTTCTATTGGTCAAAATTCGGTTTAAATGTGCTTTATTCGATTCTCACTCGTAATATTTTAACAAAAAGTCTTAATATAAACGCCAGATAATAGAGTGTATTCACTGCGATGGCACGATTTAATTGCTTTTGGCCTGGACTGGAAATTCATTTTATGGCAACACTGAGCAGCAAAGAAAAAAACGACTAATTATCAGGTTGGATCTTGGCCAAGTTCCTTTGCCGACTCTCATTCACTTCCAGTTACATATTCTTTGAGGATATAGTTGGTCACTTGCAGCATCACTGAAATGTTGACTAGGTTTGAAGTTTTTGAAGTTCGAAATGATCTGCTGATTTTGGTTAACAAATTCTGTGAATTTCGGTCATAGTAGATACCGCCGATAAATATTATATTTACAAATAGCGTAAAATCATTTTTTTTTATTGAGAACCAGTGTCTCGTTTTCTTGCATTTCAAAACAAGATGAAGGCGTTATCAAAACAAAACTTACTGAAATATGCTCGTATTTCGAAACATTTGCAATCCGTACGGTTCTTAAGGATTTACAGTGTTTTATTCGTCTAAAATAGATCCTTGGTTAGGTCATTATCTATGCATTATTAATAGAATAATAAGATAACTTTAATGGAAATTTTTAATTATAAATTAATTTATAACTTTTATATTTAAAAAATCAATGTTTACAATGGTTGTTCAAATATTATATTTTCCATATGCGAATAACGAATGTGTGCTTTTATAACAGATGTTAAATTTGAGCAGCTCGATTTTCGATTAATTAATAAAATGAAATTAAAAAAGTAAACGTCCGTTTTGCCAATTAAAATTTTCGACATCGAACGCCGTCTCTGGCGGAAATTCTATTAAGCCACCGAGAGACAATTGTTAACTATATTTCGCCAGTAGCTCTGCCTGTTACTGCTGTTACTGCACTCCTTCTACGCCGTAATTAACTGGGTTGCGACAAGTAACTGGATGCAATCCCACGTGTTGAAATTAATTCCGAATCCTCGGATTTGACGGATTAGCGAGCGAATGGGCGGCGACCCACTTTCGGAAAATTTCCATTAAATCTCCGAATGTTTGCATGCAGCGGGAGTAAGGGACATAGGTAGCTAATCACACTTGTGTTTGCTCAAGGCAATATCAGCTCTGGTAGCTAGTTATCGGATTCTGGACTTGAAATTGAATTCGAACGCGACCCGATTCCCAAATTCGCTACCTTGCCCCTTTGAAAACTGTAAGAAAATTAAACTTTTCCACGGTCTACTGGTGCTGAGCGAAAAGTTTCTTTACTTTCACAACAGAGCTTCGATACGATATATGTGATAGTTAATATATATTGCATATTTGCTTATCTTATAAGGAGGCATTGAGATATTGTACTTTTATCTTATTGTTTGTGTATTTTTTTCGGAAATTCGTGGGGTGTTCACTGTTCTGACCAATGCTCACTCGCTGCCGCTTACTTACAACAGTAATGCACAAACAATTCGTTTTATGAAACAATTATTTGATTTATTGCTTGTTTAAATTGTCCTGTACAAAAGGCCTTTAGGTAAAAATAATAATGTTATCACTTATTAGTATATATTATAATACAGTAGACCCTCCAATAACACGGTAAATTTGGGACGTCGTATTTGGGTGCGTGTAGTTGGAGGAACTAGAAAATACTCATACAATTTTTTGCTAAATAAAAAAATACTAATTGTTAGAGAGAATTTAAAGAAAATTTCTGAATTTTAGCTTAGAGCTTTTCATACAAAAAATAATATCTTTATGAATAAATATTTAATATCCCGAAAAGTATTAAAGCGCTATATTATAAATCCGACAATGTTAAATATTATAAAATATAAGTTCGAGAACTTTTTGATCAGTCTAGCAATGGAAGTTTCCCAGAGATAGAATTGAATAGATACACACGGTAGCAGGCGACAGTTGACTTTGTTGTTTTAATGCGACTTAACGAAACGTCGGTAACGAGATTAAATGACAGCACTATTCTATTTTGGAGATTGGATTATGAAACGTCCATTGTTTTATTTTCGAGTTTTCTGCTTCTTCTCGAGTGCGAAATCGTCGACGTCCAACCGTGAAATTCGCTCGAAAAATTATTGCGAATTTTGCATTTGTATCAAAAGGACGCCTTAATATTAAACGTTGAGAATATATAATACGTTTTTATGTTGCGGAAAGGGATGGACAAAATGAAAGGTTCAGAGAACAGATTTATTTGCAGCGTTATACTTTTAAAATTAATTTTGTGTCTTTGTGTATCAAAGCTTTTCAAGATGGATGAGTTCGAAAGTTTGCAAGGCATGTTCTTTGTATTAATATTTATTGTTCTTTTGAAAATAAATTAATCGGTTAAGGTTAATTTTACTCCTGTAGTAGCATTGCATCGATACTTCATTAATCAACTGGCTCTTTTCCTAAACTCCGATCAAAATGTAAACTAACATCATCTTATTACACGGATAATTAAATCTAACAGCATATAGTGATTGATGAGATTCTGATTTTTTTCTTATACGTTCATTGTGAAAGCTCGCTTCTCGTTCGTTATGCATTTACCGAATTTTCCGTGAACAAACGTTTCGGCATAATAACAAACGTACAACGATGAAAGCTGAACAAAAGATAATTCACAAACGCTTCTGTGCTACTAATTTTACGGGTTTCTTGCTCAATCAGCAGAGATGGAAAACGCGGGTTAAGTCATCACCACGTTTATTTGATAAGCAATAATATTTTTTTTTAAATAACTTGCGCGAGCCGCCCTTGATTTATAATGCATGCACGCATACAGACGCCAAAGGGAGGATAATAGAAAAAAAGAAATAATTTACATGAACTGTCATGAAACATGCAGAAGCGGGAAGCGAGGGGGCAATATTTCAATGAGTGGAATTTCTTTTCGGGATGGGAGGAAAATAAAAAAAGTTTTCAGATGAAGTTTTCCTCGTGTCTTTAGGGGTATGTACATATGTAGATATTGTAAATGGAATTACACGCTGCAGTTTATATTATGTGGCGTTCGCATATAATTTACAAAGGCTTTCAGGCTGAAAGCAGCCGCGTGAAAGCTTACATATGAAATTGGAGGAAAAACGAGACGGGTCGAGATAAAAAATCGCTTGTATCGATACTTTATTGCGTCTATTCGTTTCCGGGGGTTCCGGTCCTGGAAGAACCGCATGGATCATTTGGTGGAATTGTGCCCTGCCCCGTGTTGAACAGGCGACTCTCAAATAGTAAATGTAATTTGTTTTTACTACTTATGTTATCAAATAATATTTGCCAACTGACTTCATAATTAATTTATTTTGCTAATATATGTATATATATATATATATATATATGCAGAGCAACATATTACCACCAATGCAGACATTTATATTTGTTATAACTTAGGGTAAATATACCAATAGCTTTAAGTACAAGTTGAGAAAAAAATAGTTTAATAAAGCAACTTTGCCTTCACCAGTCTGTTACAGTAGCGTGCAAGAAAGCATCACCCCACGAAATCATTATGATTTAAAACATATTTGTCAATCTTAGTAAGATTATTATATAATATAGATAAGGTCGGAATAGTGCAGTCCGTAACGTCTCAGACTGGTAACTTAGTTACCTCAGGTTCGAGCCACGGCAGCAGACTTGAATTTTTGTTTATTAAAATGCGCTAATAATAAAAACTGTTCACTGTTCTGATAAATGCTCCAACAGTAATGCATAATTTGTTTTATGGAACAATTATTTTATATATTGCTCATTATAATTATCATCTGTATTTAATGTGTCAATTCTAATTTGATACAAGGAAGGACGTCATTTTATTTTTTCCAGGGGTAGGAGTAATATTTCGATTTCATTAAATGCATTTTTCTAAATAAATTCAAGGGGGGGGGGGGGAAATTCTCCAAATAACGTCCCTTTTTAGAATCGACGTCGAAAGCAATAAAATCGTGCCGTCGCAGTTTAAACGCTTAATTATCTAGCGTTCATACTACGACTTTTATAATAATATTAAGAATTCAATAAGGAACATATAAACCAAATTTTGACCAATAGGAGAGCGCAAAAAACAATTATCCCTTCTCAGAAGTCAAAAATTTACATCAAAAGCAATAAAATCGTGCCGTCGCCGTCGCAGTGGGAACGCTCGTTGCCGAGCGTTCCCACCGCGACGGCTACGACACGATTTCATTGCTTTTGACGTAAATTTTTGCCTTCTGAGAAGTGATAATTGTTTTTGCGCCCTCCTATTGACCAAAATTCGGTTTGAATATACTTTGACCAATACTTTCATATTAAAACAAGCGGCTCTCGACTTTTGCACAATTCAATATTTCGCACATTTTTAAAAATTCACTTTTTAAAAGAATTTTGTCGATAATGCAAAAAATGTTCGCTTTCATGCATATGTTCAATTTTGAAAAACAAGAATAAAATTAAAAATTGTGGAAATATGTCTTTAAAGATTGTTTCCAATAGACACTGTTTAGTGATGTATGAAATGTAATGATCTTTGTCATCATGGATTGATGATCAACGTCAAAACTATGCCCCTCTGAGTTTTTAAATTATTCAAGCTAAATAAGTAAAAATTTATAATTATATTATTATTGTAAATAATGTTGGGAAACAGTATTTATTGGTACTATCCTAAAGTGTGTATGTTTTATTAGAGGTAATTCGATAATCTTCTTTGATTAATTCTTAGTTTAGTGCTATATAAATTACATTATTATATAGCACATATTCACGATCATATAAATTTTCTTAATAAGCACATCTCTCACGTTATCCTTCCGTGTTATTCTACTATTTATTTTCATTTGATATAAAAAACAAACGTTTCTCATCATACCAGGCACGTTTTTATTACTGTGATATTTTATTGTACAATACATAAATAGTGTATGAATGATCAAGAAGCAAAAATAACAAGAACGGATACACGTACACCGAAGCTTCCGAGGGCGGTAATAAAGTTTCAGATCAAGATAGGCTGCGTATATTTAGAGAGAAGAGCAGCCGTCACAATAAGAGATAATGTAATTACGCTGTGAAAACATCAGACTTTTTTATGAAACACCAAGAAGACGCTAGCGTACCTTTTCGCTTTTTGATACGAGCCCGTCAAGGGCCTACCTAGAAGACTTCAAAAGGGACGACGTAAGTGTGTTTCCTTGTAGTCGCGTAAAAATACACACGTAACCGGAAAGCGTTTGACTGAGCGAGTTTATTTAACCGTCTCTCTACGGTTTGGAGCTGTGTCAAAAATCACAAAAGAAAAGACGTCGCGACGCCTTAAGTGCTTCGGAACGTCAATTAACCGACGGGAGATCTGTAAGCCAATACGTCCGATTTTATACCGATTCCCAGGGGGTAACCTTGGAATATGGACTACAGTAAAAAATATATAAGCACATGTTGCTTATACTGTTTTATTATTTATTTAAATTTTACTTTCATCTTAAATATATGTGTTATTTATCAAAAGCATGGTTTTGGCATATCTACATAGAAACATAATGACCAAATAATCCAAAATATTGTTTTATTAAAAACACTTCACACGCCTAATAAAAGGCTAAAGATAAAACCATATATATTACTGACCAAGTAAGGTTTTACCGTAAAGAAAAAAGAATGAGAAGAACTGGATTATTTACCTATTAATATCATTATTTGCGAGAAACTTGACAGAATAACCTACTGAGGTTAGCCGCAAAGTTAAATTGGATGTGCGATAACTTTTATCCAAGACACTAATCCGGGCCCGTTAACGGGGACAATATCTGGCAAGGTTTTGTTCCCGGAAGCGACATCGTTCTGACCCCGGGGCATTCGGGAGATAAAAAGGATTTGATTCGAGGTAAATTCATTCTCGTAATTGGATTCGGACCGTTCCTCTACGTGCGTATACTATCGCAGAACGTGAAAATAATGATAAAAAAACAATTTACCGATAGTTGATTAAAAATGGAATATGCTTCTTTTGAACGAGCTCTAATTAGTTATACTTAATTGAACTTTTATATAATAGGCATATAATCAAAACTTAATGTCTTGAGAAATTAAAATAATTTTATAACACTTTTTATTGACTAAAAAAAATAATGAATAGAAATAGATTTTTTGTCACTTGTGGTGTAACGGAAATTTATGGAATTATGTTTGCATTCTGACAGTTAAACATTTGCAGTTATTTTTTGGACGGTTCTGCTATAACACTGTTTAATAATTTAAAACTGTGCTTCATTACATAAAAGCGATCTTTTATCTGAGATAATACTTATATGTTAAATCAAGCTCGGCCCAAATAACAAAAATGTGGTGCCTTTAAAAATCAATGAAATACCGTTTTTTTGAGCAGGTAGTAAAACAAACTAAATTCCATTGTAGCCGGATTTATGCAACTTAAGTACGTGCACGTGTTAAACCGCTACAATATTTTAGTAATATTTTAAAAATATTAGGTTTATAAATCAGTGAGAGAGAAATAGTTTTATTCTTCCTTACTATGTAGGCCAGAAGGTGGCCAAATATAGTTTTTTTGTAATATAGGGTGTTTTTCTTTCATTTTTTTCTGTTTATGACTAGAAATATCTTATACAAAATCCGTTAAAAATTATTTTTATTCTTATGCACGTGCAGATAAAACAGCGTTTTATTGTTCTGCCTAAAATAAACGAAAAACAAAGAATATGTGATGTATCTTCTTACAGAATGCAATTAATGCTTAAACATAATATGTATTGAAAACGACTCAAATAACAAAAATGTGGTGTCTTTAAAAACCAATGACATACCGTTTTTTTGAGCAGATAGTAAAAAAAATCAGATTTAATTGTTGCCGGATTTATGCAACTTAAGACGCATGTATATGTTGAAACAGCTACAATATTTTAGTAATATATTTAAAATATTAGGCAGATAATGGTTGATAAATCAGTGAGAGAGAAATATTTGATCTAATCCTATTCTTCCTTACTATATATAGGCCAGACGGTTGCCAGACATAGATTTTTTTTTTATATAATATAGGGTGTTTTTCCTTCATTTTTTTATCAATGACATGAAATTAATTTATACCCTTATAATTAAACAACCTTTTGAATTTATACCTTTTATTTGGCTGGCCAGCTGGTTGTCAGCTGTTGTTTCATGCTTAGCAGCAAAACGTCTATCACGATATATGTCTCTATCGTAAATGTACTACTGAGCATTCATGTTTTGTAACACTTTTTTTGAAATTTTATCGGTAAACTAAACAATTGAAATACTAAATTTAAATGATTAAAAAATCATATGAGCTACTTTTATTTACTGCTTATATCGCTCACTTATATTTACCGTATACATTTATTGGGTTGCCGGTGGATTCAATATATAGCACAAAAAGAGAAAACACTAATTAAACACAGATTTTAAAAAGATAAAGGTTTACAGAGCATATTATTCAAGGGCACAGACCTTCGGTGATGTGTTATCTAGGGAGACGCAAAGGTAGTTGTCCTTAAAAAAACGAATGTATAGACTAGACTCTGTATTCTCAGAACCTCTAACGAGGACCTCACTCCGTGAAAGTGGCTTTGAAGGATTGGGGATGCCATAAATGTGGGAGTAATCTGCTGATGCAGCCGTGAGGGCTGTAGCTGCGATTAAGACCTCTTTCTATAGGTTTCCTTAAATGGAGTTTGACCAAGAAAAGTAGAAAGCTTAGTGTTGGGCCATTTGAGGCCGTTAAAAACCGAAAGCATGAAAAATAGCATTTGCCGAAGGGACGTGATTTTTTGAAGTCGAAATTTCATTGACAAGACAACGCCAAACGATCACGTTTTTTAAAAGCAGTTTTTTTAAAGCAGTGGTTTAGAGACTCGTTTGAAAGCAATTTAAAATTTAGTTCTAAGAAACGTCGTTATCTAGTTTTGCGAACGGTCGCCACGGCCGAAACTAATACTAGCAATATGTACTTCTGATTAAACGTTTAGTCAAATAATACGTACATAAATGCATTAAGCTTTTAAATATATTTTTTAAATTAAAGGTTATTAAGGGTTTTTGATATACGATTTGGTTATATAATATCGTTAACCTTTGACCATGTATTAAACATTTCACTATGAAAATGCCTACTAAAATTTATTTTATCGCTTGGTGTTGGATCAGTTCTTTGTTGTAATTTTCGCGAGTATATTTTCCGACAATTTCCCCTATAATCGATAACGAGGCAGTATGCAAATGGGAAACTGATCTGTTCGCTTCTTATTTTGTGCTGATGATGCTGCGGGCCAGATAGGGGAATACTGAGGATTTTGCACTTTTGCTTTATCGGTTATTGCATCTAACGGCGCCCTTGATCGCTTCCGAGCGACTATGAAAATGTTGAATGAACACATTTTGTATTAAAAAGAGTGCTTTTAGTAATTAATGGGGAAGGATATTAGCGCTTTTATGTTTTAAAAATGTATACGTAACGTTATTGACATTTTTAATTTAGATACGTATTTTAAATGTTTGATAAACTAAAAGACAACCTTTATAAAAGTTGGCACAAATATATTTTTATAGATTAATTATATTATAAATTATTTTTGCCGAACTAAAATTAAAATTTAAATACTGTATTGTGTATGTGGTAATAGTTCATTCCAAAAACTATAAATCAAATCTGTGCCAACTCCAATAGCTTTTATCATTTACAAATCATTTTATGTATGTAAGTCCAAACAAAAAAACCAGTATCCATTTCTAATTAAAACAATCGAGACACAATACACTAAAAATATTCAGCAAGTGAAATTTAATTAAATCCGACTTACAGTTTTCTTTCCAATAAAGATATTAAATAAAAAAATCTCTATCTACTGTGGCCTAATCCGCGAGATAACAAAAGGAAAGGGAGACAGTCGAGGAAAGTTCGCTGACGCAATAGTTATAACTGGCCCTTAATCCTATGTTACACGAGCGTATGAAACGCCCTTTATGTATCGAATACAGTGGTAAGGTTTTTGTTTATTCCTTGGAAAAGGGACCCCAGAGGTCAAACGATCGATGGTACCCTGGTGAAGGAGTTATGCGAAACCCTGCAGGGGATTGACGCGCACCATAACACAACGTCACTATTTGGCCGTAAATAAGATAAAATAGAAGTAAATGTGTTGTGTTTGTATTATTTATATAGAAAAGTCAGCGAAACGTGAAGATACTACGATGTTAGGACGTTTGTTTTTTGTGGAAATATTACCTATTCATTAAATAAAAAATATGCGTTTTTTATAAAACGTTTATTTCAATACGACAATTAATTGTACAAACAAATTATTATATACACAAATTATTGATTTATAACTATTTTCATGTTTATTAGCTTCAATATAATACAAATAAAAATATAAAATATTACGTTTTTGATTAAAATTTAAGAAGGAAATTAAAAAGCTTTAATAATTTGAGTTGAAAAAGAACAATGGATGCTAATTCAAGTATATTTGGTTTAAGATCATTGAAATGTGTTTATCAGCCTCTAAAACAATTTGTATTTATATTTAAATTTTAGATTGTTTTTATTCAAGTTTTCGATAAACAAGATTTGTGGGTTAGTGTGGTTATGTAAACTATTTTTATGGTATTTTATGGTATAAAAATGACAATGTTCTTTAATTGTTGGTATTTGAAGGCTATTATTAAGTGTTTTAAAATACATATTTGGGGGTAGTATATGGTGAATTATATATTTATATTTTTAATGAATCGAATTTAAAAAAAATTAGTGTTACTCCACCACAAGCAAGCAAATTGAAAATCTAAAAAATATTTTATTTAGTTAACGCGCTTTTATTAATTAAATATCAGTCTAAAAGCTGCAATGGATAAAAATGGACGTATGCCTGGATATTTAACACTAAATTTTAATTCTATTTTCTTTTAAATACGTGTATTTTATTAATATAAATTATTTTTAGACATATTATTTTACATATTGTACATGGTTCTTTCTACTTTACTGCCCTGTTTAATTTTGAGAGGCTGTGGCAAAGTTTGTCTACATTTCGTAATTAAATTTGTCTGGATTTTATACTGTTAATGAATTTTTTACTACTCCAGAAATGTGTTCATAAACTATATATTATTGTATTGCTGACATATACTTCGTACATATTCTATGTCTCGAACTGATTATTAAACTAAAGTAAGCTTTATGTAGTAGCTATTTAATTAAGTTCTCAATGTAAACTTTTTTATTTAAAGTCTAATTTTAAACGATAATTTTTTTTATTTCTTATTTTCAGGCAGTTAAAGTATATGTGCCTTTGTTGAATACTCTTTAAGTAAATAACAGTAAATATTTATTTTTCATACTAAGACAAACTTGTGTTTTTGGTTAAAATTAATACCACACATTAGTAAAAACAAAACATAATGTTTTTTCGCTTATTATTATACACAATAGGGTATAAAAATTAACTTTAGTGCTCTTAATCATATGAATTTAAAATATATCCATAATCGTTGATTTGTTTACACATTTTTGCACTCCTTTAGGGGTATGTCTATTTTGATTTAAGACAGTTTTCGTGATGAAAGTATTTATAAAATTGCCAAATTGATTAGTTTTATATTATAATGTTTTCTTTATTTAAGTTATTAACAATACAAATTGCACAGTATGTTAATCACAACCATGACAAAATGAGTGCAATAAATCGGATTAAGGATAAAAATAAATATAGGTAGCAAAAACACTTAAAGGTAGCTTATAGATTTCTACAGTCGTATACCTGTTGAAAAAACATTATTGATCAAAGAAATATTTATTGATGTGTGAAATTGCCCAATTGACACAAAAGCGAGAATGTTTTGTATCGAGAAAAAGCGAGAGTAAAATAAATTTATACGGGTTAGAAGGGGTGCACTTTATTTGTCGTCAATGTGGCGAAATATATAGCTAAAAATGTCTCCAACTGTTCGAAATCTTATATTTCGGAATATAATTTATCCAGTTAATACATGAGACTGTAAATATAGTGGATTTTAAAAGAATTTTGGATTTTTTATCTTTTTAATAGAAAGCATAACAGGGAGCTTATTTTTGTTTCGAAAAACTTTTTGTTTTATTATTATTTAATACGTTGTGCAAAAATTGACTACGTGTCTTGATTACGGGCGTTTCCGGTTCGGGTTTATTCTAGATTACGGACGTTGAGCTGGACCGAAGAATGCGAAGAGAGAAGCGGCGGCTTCTTTGATATTTGCTGGTCTGAAGTCAAGTCCGCCTTCTCTTAGTTCAAGCCCGGGATGGATAGCTCTTGAAGATCTAATACTACAATCTTCGAAGTGAATATTTTAGTTTGAATTCCAATAGAATAATTCTCTAAAATAGTCTCAGAATTCTGATTCTTGGTTGTCCATATTTATATCCATGACCTCTTTTATGGCAAATTTGAGAGGGCAATTAATTACGATCCCGAATGTACGCCCTATCTTCTCTTGAAGCGACTGATGTTTTAATAAAATATTTGTTAAAAGATTTCCTACAGTAGTGTGCCATTTTAACGAAGAAGTCCATTTTATTTTCACTGTTAAAACGTTCCATAACTTACCAAATTTGCCTTTTCATGATTAAATATTATTAGTTATTCTCTTTAATTATAAATAAAAAAGTAGTTTAATTGATAAACCTAAAAATTTTGCCAGATAAAACTAACCTTTTTAGAATTAATATGTTATTCATTTATTTTATTTTTTTTAAATTTGCACATTATAATTTACAAGTTTTTTCTCTGCGCCTTAATTTTACATATTACATACATGTACATATGTATATAGCTATATTTTTAATGACCTGTAATAAAAAAAATATATGTCCAATGTTACTCACCCCAAGCAATAAAATTTGAAATGTAAAAAATATTTATTTATTTATACTGAGCACCTTTTTTATATTAAATATTAGTCTAAAATATATTAAAAAATATAAAATATAACATACCTTATACATTGAAGTTCAATATTACCCGGCTTTTCGTAAAAAATGTGTTATGAAATCTAATTAAACACATTAATCATTTCATTATCTCCGATCTTCATCGTCAATACCAAATTTAGGCGCAGTTAAAAAGGTACTCCGCAAGCAAATGTGAGTTCATTAGGATTACGCATGCATCAAGGGACGTTCTGTGCGAAACACACCTTTAAACCCTTTTCGTAATCGAGTTGTCTCACACCCATACCTTTCGCTCTCTCTACCGTTAATCCCTTGGGGGTATCGTGCCTGTTTCGTTCGCCAATAATTCGAAATTAGGACTTAATGTTCGTAAATCAATTCTCTGCGTTGTGGATAATTCTGGAGATATGCTTATGTTGTCACGGAGCTTGTGGAAACCCTTGTTGTTTATAGACGTTGCTTTGATTTGTTTTGATAGTCACTTTCTTTATATGTATTATGTAGCGATTTAAGATAGTGTATGTGTTTCATGTGAGATAATAATAATCTTGTTTATTAAAACAACATGATATGCTGTCTAATATGGTTTATTTTGCTTTCACGTTCAAGTAAGGTATTTGTTTATTTGCTTATTTTATTCACCTGTAAAGTAGCAATGTGTTTTAAATACAATTATTAATACAATTATATATAAGATATGTTAGCTTCGTATTTAATGGCTGAAACATTTTATATCTATATATATATATAGTTTCTATCCGAACCACTAAACATCAAATTTGTTGCCAGAACTTATAATCGCGTAAGGTTTCGGATAACGCGAAAGATATCAAGTTCAGATTTTAATACATAATACGAATAATTTCTAAATAAATTAAATTGATAATTTATTTTTTTAATAATAAATATACCATTGTATTTTTTAACAAAGTAAGATGCTAAATTTTACTTTGAATAAGTATTAAAAAATCATTTTAATCGCAGTGTTCTATTCTTTAGGTGACGTTGCTATTTAATAAGTATAATACATATACAATTTATGTTTTTCACTATAGATTATAAATATACAGTTTATGCTAAAGTCAGAGTTATGAGTATTATACATTATAATATTTGTATTATTACTAAAAATACGTAATATTCTCGCCTGCATCTGATCAAACTAAATTCTGGATTTCAGACTTTGTATCTGGCCCAGGTTTAACGTGAAAAGCGGCTGCTTCTTCGGTATTTTAGATTTGGGTCGATGCACAGCGTTGCTCCACTTGGTGCGAGTTTTTATTCTGAAGTATCTGGTAATAGTTTCTGATGGTAGTAGTACGCGCTTTAATACGATTTTTACGATAGAACAGGTGCTTTCGCTCACCTTTAATAATATATTTACGGTAATAATAATATAATAAAGGTAATAATTAAAGCACTGGAGATTCAGCAACGCTGTCATCTGGCACTTGTAATTCACGAATCACATTCTACTGACTTTCGACAATTGTCAAAAAGATATAGTCTTTATTTGTATTTATAAAGATACTCACTGGACTTTATGGTCAATTTAAAAATGTATTTAATTTTTATACGAAAAATCTCCGATCGTCACGCACGTCAGCCTTTCGACATTGATTTATTACGCTTTTAACACATATTTTCAACAAGCTTTTTCTAATTGTGAACGGTACACATAATATACATATTTTAATATTTTGTCTTGCAATACTATTAATCTGCCTAAAGATGATTTAGAATAACATTTCGAGTAAATGATGTTTCTAATTTACTTATTTATAAAAGCATACTATCCTTCATCATTGTTTTTTCTTTCCCATTAAAACCGATTCGAAAATCCACTAACCTTTTTCAGCTGTTTTACATGTGCATTTTCCAGCATTTTCTCGGCGTGTTTCGTCTCTCGCCTCATAAATTTGGTTCGTCGCTGCGGAAAACGAATGAAAATTCTCAACAGGTCCGTTACTGCTATAAGCAGAGATATTTAGCATTGGCGCTTTAGTAAACAAAACAGCGACCCATTTTCCATCTTGAAATAGGCCATGGAAAACTCTCTTTAATGATTGAAACTTAAACGCGAGTCTGCCAGTAGTAAACTTGCCGTTATTAATTTAATGGGACGATTATTTCATAAAATTACCACGCTGCTGGGGTATAATTATGCAGATTTTACCACCCAAAGACCACCCCCCAACAATTTCACATATATTATATGTTAGCGGCAAAATACCAAAGCAAAAGGAAGTCTACTGCAAAGTCCGGATGTTCCGTGGAATATCTAAGTGGTTATTATAAAGCGTAGAAACAACTTACTAACAATTAAAATATAATTAATTAACCAAAACTTAAGGTATAAGTTGCAACTCTAAATATTAATTTAATATAATAAAAATACACACAGAAATTTTTGACTCATATATTATAATATATATTGTTTTACAAAAATAATTTATAATTGATTTATTTTAGCACTCAATATCCTTATTATTATTTTATTAATAATGTACTGTATCTATATTATTACTAGAGTAACAATAATTATTTTTAAATTTAATTACTTATAAATAAAAATATAACTACTAAATAATTTTAACAATGTGCCAATTTTCTTCAAACAATCTGGTTGTCTGATTTTATCTCTAAAGTTTACATTTTATGTATTTTATGACACATTTAGGATATTGATTTTTTATTACACACTGAAACATCTTGTTACTATCTACAAAATTGTAGTGGGAAATTTTGAAGTAACCCATAAAATATTTTGATGCTTAATTTTACATACCATAAAAATACAAATTCAAATAGCCCATAAAATATTTTGATGCTAAATTTTGCATACCATAAAATACAAATTCGATAATGTCTCTTATCTTGCAAAGCCTTTTTATATATTTATAGTCTGTAGATTTTTTATTCACGGCTAACTTTTAAAATAGAAAGCTTGTGAATTTCAATTTTAATTTTGTTTAAATGCTTTGATTAATCCTGTTGTAACACAACTTTAGATTATTTAGTTATTTATTTTTATTTTTAATTACAAATCTGATCAACAGGTTTTCTTAATGCGTCATGATGAACATTATACAAACAATAATTATACCATTAGATATTTAAAAAAATAAAACAACAATCACGGTGCACGCCTAAAATAGATAAGCACCATCCCACATTAGTTTTTTTAGCTCGTCATAGCTATCGCTTAAAACACAAAAATTCGTTATATTGAATGTAAGGAAGATGCTATATTTTTATGTTATTAATAATTACCATATTTCTACAGCATCAAAATAACTTCATACAAGATTGTCAGATCGTTTTTTGTATCTATTTTTAAGGAAGCTGTAATGAGCACAATAAAATTTATTAAAAAAATGTTTTCTAAAAAAAGTTTGAGGGTAGGCGAAACACTCTGAATGTCGCTTGTGAACATACCCGGCAAACGCCAAGTTAATGACGAACTGAATTCGGAGAAATATTGTGTCAAATGTAACGTCATTTTTAAATTCTGATCAAAATATTTCGTTATACTGAGATCAGTCTTCGTTACAATGAAAACATTTTGTTTAAAGTTTTTCGGGAACGAATTTCAGATTCGTTATACTGAGAATTTTGTTATTTTGGTATTCGTTACAAAGAGATTTCACTGTATTTAATACATATTTACCACCTTATTTATGTAAAATAAAGTTTATATGCATTTATAAACAGGGCCTATATTATGGTATTACATATTAAAATACTAGCATTGAAAGCTCTAGTTGGGACGCATTGTTATAAAGTTCACAAGTTTATTTTGAAAAACTATACTTTTCTTTATCTCATAGTGTTTAACATGTAATTTATATAATAATTTCTGTAGGATTGTATTGGTAAAGCTTTTGCATTAAATAAACAATAATAGTCTTACTTCTAATTTGGATATCATATTTAAATGAATATTTTAATTAACTTTATTTTAAACTTTTATGCATTCTAGGAATATATTCCTAGTTTTTTAATTTCTTTCGGAAATATGAAACTAAATTTACGTTATGCAAAATTAAACTTCGTTTTCACGTTCGTAACACTAATCTATTTAGACTTTTAGACTCCATGAAAGCCTACCCTCTCCCCTACAGTATAGCGTCTGAATTTCACACATCTCTATTAACTCACACATACATACAAACGCTAAAATTATGTGGTTATGTTTCCAAAGCGGAATTACTCGGTTCACTATTATTGCCCGAGAAGAGAAGAAATGGTGTGCGGCGTGTGGGAACGCTTTCGGTAACGATCGGCCGTTGTCGGATAACGTGATCGTTACGTCACTTCCTGTGATAATACTGCCAGTCTCTCACTCTGAAAACGTAGTATGTGTGTAACATTAGAAACAATGGTATAGCGGTAATTTCTTACGTACGTGTGGTATTTATTGGCGATCGGAGCAATTCATAACGACGCTAACAATCGAGAAAAATGCTGTTGAATATGCAATAGACGAGGTTCTTAGAGCGAGAGCTTATTGAATACGAATCGGGAGCTTTTGGTGATGTTGCAATTAGCTTGTCAAATATATATTTTTGTAACATTATTGATAATTGACAAAGTGATTTAGATTCTCTATGGAGATGGGGTTCAGTTAGGCTACTGCCCGTTAGTGTCGGAAAGTAACATACTGTGATATTTTCTCGATCTCGTTCTCAATTAGATTATTCAAGATCTCGATAGGAACGTTATGGCTAGAGAAACTTCCACTATGGATCTCTGAATCGCTCTTGAGAGCAAATGGAAGTTCTCTACACGTAAACGATGTCTGCGAAAAATCTTCCAAGATGCTCGGTATTGTTATGAGGAACGCTATTCGCATCCTCTATGACACTTTAGTTTGAAGCATTTCTGAATCGTGATATATAATATGGGTTCCTCAAATAATCAAAAAAGTCCCCTTAAATCTAAAAGAAAAACAGATTTTTTTTATTATCGGTTCTTGTATCGCAGCGCCGTTCTTTTAGGTGTGTTGGGTTACGATTCGTTAAGTACTCGCAGAAAGTTATATAATATGTAGCTAAGCGTTTCTTCAAACTACTGAAGGGTGTTGTTGACAATTGAACTATTTTCGAGGAATTACAGTTTTGGGTAAATTGCAAAATAATTAAGAAAAATATTTTTTAATTATTTGTAGTTAAATTTGGCGAATCTTTAATGGTTTTGACCGCAATATATTTTAAAAAAATGTACCAAACTTCACAGAAAATGATTGAGTGATGATTTTTCTTAAGATTTTTCACCTCTCTTATTCTGTATTATGTTGTGTAATTTTTTAAGAATTTATTTACGTATGTAATTCCGCATGAGTAAGAAATAACTAATTCTGCAGTTACAATTTAATACATTAAAATTATAAATATAATGAGTATACATTTAAAAATATAATAAATACACTTAAAATATTTATCATTAAATTTTAAAAGGACATTTTCAGCAAAAAAATATTTTTTAATTTCTTTGCAATTATTCCTAGTCGATTTTGGTGAATCATTAATAGTTTTAAATGCAATATATTTTAAAGAATTTGTGTCTAACTTCACAAAAAATGCTTGAAGGATGTGTAAATCATCTGCAGTTCTAATTTCATCATTATGTTCTTGTTTTCTAAATTTAAATTTAGTATTAATAATCGATTTTTTCTCTAGCAGTTTTTTGGTTACCATTATTGGTACATGTTTTGGTAGAATAATTATAGGAAAAATTTTAGTTTTTATGTATATATTTTTCGTGTGAGCATCGAAAGGCAAATTAAACATATTTTTTATAGCACTGTTTTGATTTTAATTTAAATTTACTTGTAAATCTCAAACGCAAGATTTGCATAATATATGTTTCATCTAGTTTTATATCATAATTTATTTTAAAACATTAGTATTTTATTTATTAATATCATATGTAAACAATATATTTATAAAAATGATATTTTTGTATAAAACTAGAACTAAATATTTTATATTTTAATTTTTGTAATTATAAAATTATTTACAGTGAGTTTGAAATTAAAATTATCATTAAATATTATATATTTACTTTTTTTTTCATTGATTGTTAATTTGTTTAATCTCATCTATTCATTAATATGAATGTTTCTTTGCATATTTTTGTATGTTTAAGAGCTATAAACAGGGCCGTGAGAGTAAGCCCGGGCCATGGGAAAACAATGATTCTGGGCCTAATGACAAAAATGTCATTTTATATATTTTTAACATCGTAATATAATTTCTTGAATTAATAATAATGGAATCGAATAAATTATTTAAAAAAGTTTTTTAATAAATAATTTATTTAATTATCTAGAATTGACTTAAACATTTTTGTTAGAACTGATATAGGACGATAATTTTTATTGATCTTCTTATCATTAGCTCTGTATAAAGGAGTTGTCTTGGCACTTTTAGGCAATCGGGATTATTTCCTTTGTCAAATGTAAATTGATTAATTTTACAAAAATCTTAGCATAATGACTGTTATTTGAGTTGTTTATTTTTTTATATTATTTTATTTTTTTAATAATTTCTTTATATTGTAGTAATATAATGTATTATTTTTTCACCATCATAACACATTGGTGTAACCTGTCACGTTGTTCCTAATTAAATTGAAATAAACAAATAAATGAGCTTACCAACTCCACAGAATAAAAAATTTTCAACATCCCATTATGACTCATGTTATACTAATTCATATGAAATTTACTGATTGATAAAACGTGCCAAACATGTCAGTAGACTACAAATACATAGGTCTGTCAATAAATATTATAATTTAATTGTACACAAACAATACAAAGCATTATCAATGATGACAGTTTCGCGAATTGAAAAGCTGTGATTTTTTTTTCATTTTTTCAGATGTATGTATTTGGGTCAGACTTGTCGCCTAAAAAACGCTAACGTTGAGCGTACGTTATATTATATTACACACATTGTGTCGGATATGTAATGTGCAAATGTACACGTGGTTCTCATATGTAAAAAAACGCAGAACAATGCTTATCTTTACATGTTTATATTCTGTTTACAAAATAATACTTAAATTATAAATTTAAAAAAATACTGTATGATTGCTTTTTTCTGTAATATAGTTTGTTTCTATTAAAGCTGGCATTTTTTTCAATTCAATCTGCCGTATCAATATTGATTACTATTTTGTCGAATTCGCTCACATAGGGCGTCCAATCAAACGAAAACTAATTGAAAATGGGTCAACCGTACTCATATGGTTACACGATATAAATAAAATGTTCACCCTTTCTCTCTCTTTCCACAGATTTAAACTACTTTCGGTACTCTTTATACTATTTGTATCTACTTATAAAAAACTGATTGTATTAAATTATTATTGAAATCGTCATTATATATGTGCTTTTATTAATTAGTGATAATATCAACACGTTCAGTGTTATATATGGGCTTTCAAATTACTTTATATTTTGAAGAACATAAATTTATAATAAGGGGTATTATCATATAGAAATTTTTACCATACGGTCTGACGATAAAACATTGATAATATCAATTTTCACCCAAGACGCAGCTGGCTTATAGCGACAACAATTATTTTATGTTGCATCATTAAATTTAATAATAAGCCTTGAAGTTGCACTTTTTGAAAGTCTAATTAGAATTAATAAAACGCCCCTTTAAGCCTAGATGCTAAGAAGAGTCGCTGTATTTTTTCAAAGATTTCAGATTCTCTTCGATTATACAGATTTAAAAAAATAAAATTTGTAGAAAATTGTAATAATTAGTATTTTGATTAATTTTTTGAATGTAAAAATTTTAAATTTGAATTAATTTTTTGAATGTGAAAATTTGAAAGAAAAGTTTTGTGTTATTTTATTTTATATTTCCCTTCTTTAATTATTGCCCAACAATATTATATTTGCTTAACAAATTAGATAGGACTATGTTTCAAAAATTAAAAAAATAGATTTATTAGTCGTAAAAGTATGGTTGAACGATTGGAATAGTTTGATATTGAATTTTTCAGTATTTATATACAGAATGGGCCATAAAAATGAGCGGTTTGTTATATATTATTTAAAACAAAATATAAATATTATCGAATTTATATCAAAGTTAACATTAAGGAAAGACATATTTTAAAAATAACATTATCCAGGTATGCATCATCGCATTGCAAGCATTGATCAAATATGGACCTCCTAACTTACGAGTGGAGTCCTAACTTAACTCCTCCTGACTTTTGTTTTGGAGATACTTAAAGAATCAGGGTTAAAACAACAAACATGTTACGACAGTCCAATTGAAAGATTATATTTGAGAACAAATGGTTGCCGTTCCTCGCATAATGTACTAATAAATTTTCACAAATTTGAGGCCCAGATTTAAACAATATTTGCAACGCGGTGGTACACATCTGAATAGTGTTTTTTTAAGGTATGATTTTCCAGAATTTACTTATTTATTATTTTTTTTTAAATGATAAGATCTATAGTTTTTTTTAGTAATTTATTCCAAACGGCTCATTTTTATTGCCCACCCGTATAATATAAGTTAGAAAAACTGGAATTAGAGATAATTTAAGGATAGATGGGTATGAAAAACGAGTATGGCCAGGGGAATATTGTACGGAGGTGTCAATTTGTGTTATAATATTCCTAGAACAATACGTAAAAATAAAAATGGAGTGCATTACCTTTGTGCATTAAAAAATAAATTATAATATCAGTGTTTTTTTATATGCTGTTTATGCTTACATTATATTTTATATGTATGCTTTGATTATACATATAATATATATAAGCTAAAAAAAATAATTATTATTAAAAAAAAATGTTAATTCAATTAAAAAATCAATATTAAAGTAGAATTTTTTTTCAGAAATAAATAAAACTTTAACGAAGAAAAAAATGTATATTATTATTTTTATATTAACTTTTATAATTATATGAACTAATATAGAATAATGAACTTATTATGATATGTTTTGTTTTTTAATGGCTTTATTTTTAATATAAACGTTTTTAATTACTTGTATAATACTAATACTTTGTATATCCTATTTTTTATTAACAAAATCATGAAATATTTTTTTCTTGCATATCTAGGTCAAACAAAATTGAAAAGTTCTACTATGTACATAGATGATGAATTCAATACTAGTCTAAATCAAATAGATAGGCTGTTTACTCAACTACTTTGCAACCACTCCGGCGACACTGGCAAAGTCCAATCTCTATTGAGTACACACACACACAAATACACGAAAGCCGGCTTAATTATAGGTTAATAAAGTTGTAGGCATTAGCACGGGGGCAAATTTCATTATGTACGTTTATTAAATTCGGGCGCGAACGGCTGAGTTTAGGCGTCAATCATTGAATACGTTATTAGGGTTCGTACCCTCCCGGAACTATTGACGCGTGATGATGGCACGGTTTAAGGACGAAGGGCCTCAAACTCACCCCTAGATTTTGCCATGCACATGTACTCCATGTATACGGGTGGACGGAGATATTTATTTGACGAAACCTTTAAAAATTCTTAAAATTCCCTGATAGCTTAATTGACGTTTTGAACTGATTTGATAAAATTGAATCAAACATTTTTTTTAATACTTGAATTTAATTTTGTGATAATCTAGTCTTTAAATAAATACATAAAAAACGTTCTGATTGTAGTGATTGAAGCGTATAAATAAAACATTACTTCGTATGTTTCCTGTTATTTGTGATTAATTGACAATATCAAAGAAAACAAATTTTAATTACAGAAGTAAAGAATAAATAGTATTGAGTGGCAAAACAAATACTGGTGTGAATTGTTCGCAGGTCGATACTCCTACTCTTTTTGCCACTGCTGCTGTTGGCTGTTTTTTGTTTCGTTATACCGAAATAAAAAAAACATGAAATTCATTCTTGTTTAGGACTGGCATTGTGCTCACGTGAGTCGGTCATTAATTACCGTCGCACGCGCGTACAATTTGGCGTGCTGCGCAAAAAGCGACCGCTGCTGTTATTATTCAATTAAATGAATCACAGATTTTCGCGTAGTAAATAATCGCTTGTTTGCTTTGCCGTTTCGCTAACAAACTATAATTAACGGCGATACCAGTGTTGTTAGTTCAAATGATTGATTGAGAGCACAAGCTCTTTTTTACCACTGCAACATGCCGCTAACTGGGCTAATTTGGTTCCATACAAAAATAAATATACGAGTATCTATCAATCAGTTCTACCATTTTTTTAAAGTCAAACGTCATTTTTCTTAAATACAATGTATCGATTGTAACGATATGTTTAAAATTATGTACTTAGATAATAACCATGTTTAATATTATTTAATTAGAAACATAAAGTGAGTTATATAGTTCTTTGTAGCGTTTCAAAACGTCACGACCCTGTTTTATGAAATTAAATGAAGGTTTCGTTTTACATTAATTAAGAAGATGCTTTAGCGAGCGCAAAATTATGTAATGAATTATGAGAAAGATTTTGTTATTTAACTGACGCTAAAAGATTTTTCATTTTGTTGTTTTAAATTAATTGCATATTATATAATTGGCTAATTGGCATTGTTTTATTGTTTCAGGTATATTTTGATGCAATACATAATTCGCGCTAATACAGTAAACGTAAGTAGATGAATTGCTGTTTATATTTCTACTGCAACTTTGTAAATTATATTATTTATGAAGGGTTTTTCAAGATTCTTAAGAGTAGTTCTCGCAGATATGAAGTTGTTAAGTCTTCCGTGTGATGCTTTATATGCGAAACCATTGTGTTGACATAAGTTTAGAGTAACAATGCTTTAGTGCTGTTTGCTACCTGACTTTTTAAATAGTATAATATTATATTCTTCAAACGAGTGGAGCAGACATTTTCATATCGAATTAATCTTTCCCTTACATGTGCGTAAAATAGTTATACCCATAGTTCAGTGAACGCCTTGCTTTCAAATTTTTACACACATACATTCACGCGTGTTAGAGCCGAGTCACAAGAATAAAGTCATATACGTGGTACGAAAATGCGATTGTATGTTGTTTTTGTTTCTGCATGCGCTGCAATAACGGTTATTATAAACTGCCGCGTATCAGCATACTTCTACGAGTATATGCAGAAGTCGATAACAATTACACGTATGATATATTATTTAAAAAATGTAATTAAAAGCTTTGGACAGTTTTCTTTGGTTTCGTTCCAACAAGACTATCACTTTCTTTGGTGTAGAAAAACAAGATTGGCAGTTCATTTTTAATTTTCAAAAAGTAACAAAAATAAATTTGTAAGAGTACCGAATCAATAGACAGTTTGCTGTTAACTGATACGTCAAAAATTCGTACTGCAATAATTTTGTGAATGCATTGTTTACGTATACAGATGTATGCAAGAGAGAAGCGATACATGCACATAAGAATATTCGTTGTCTCGCTTGTTCTTGTTGAAGCGACAATGCTCATTTGAAGGATTTTCGTCTGTGTCATATCCGGCTATAAAATACATATTTCGGTCTATTTGGCACAAAATAAAATGTATGTAATATCACAGTAACTGGTTGTCAATTTCTACAATACGATTGTGTGAGTGTGTTTTGGATAAAAAGTGGAAGGCGTGATGTTCACTGCTATAGTTAGTCTCTAAACTTTCATTAGTTCATGTTAGGTTTGAGTAATTCGCTTAGGTTAACGCTTGTCATATTTCAATAAAAGATTTACCATAAATAAAGACAAATTAACACATGTTTAACTTAAAGTGAAATTTTACTATTTTTGGATAAGTAAGCTTTTTAATTCTACCGGTAAATAATTTTACATATTATATAATGGAATAATATGTTTTTGTGTAATTAAATCAACCGTAACTAAAGCGGTGATATATACTATATAAATAGATATTTGAAAATATAATATTTGATAAAAATAAGTCGAAAATACGTCGCTATTATGTTTGATATGAAATACGCATTGACGTTTTATTATATAACGCGCCTTGTTTGCCAACCAACTAGGCGGTTTTCCGGATCTTCGCATCAGATCTCCTTATCGACATAATCCGATCGGAACAAACGTCGTCATAGCGCCGAAAAAGGGCCACAGAGGTCCATTCAGAGATCGATAAATCCAAAGGGAAGAAGACAAACACGCGTTACGTTTTGCGGTTAAATTATAACCTCGATTCCTAGGGTCGCGCGAATTTATCTTCTGGGCCATTTCGTGTTCGAATTGGAAAATCGTCCTTCCATTACCAGAAAGACAAAAGGTTTGGTCCGCCATGTATCAAATTCGACGCCCCGCGAATACATAATGCGTAAAAGTTATACCTTTGGTGGCCCAAGGACGATTCGCCCCCAAAATCTATGCAAATAGATTTAACCGGGTGCCACCGCTGCTCGCTACTTGTACTTGTTGCCGGGCGTATCTCTCGATTTATTAATAAATCAAAGCGGATAATGAAGGCGAAATTATTTAAATAATGTGTGAATATTAGGGGTTCTCACGTTGCTGATCCTGCGATCTAATAAATTAAATAATTATTTTAAAATAAAATAACCTAGATAAGAATCTTATCCAGACTTTTTGTATTTATATGTATATAAATACAAAAAATCTGGATTGACTAGTGTGGTGCTTTATCATTATTCCGTCTATTGTCACGTACAGTCTGTACTATCCGGCATGAAAAAAATGGTAAATGAATTTATTTTTCATTTTTTTCATTCCGAACATTCTAATAACAATATTTTTTAATCACCATATATAACTAATATAATATGCGTCGAAATAAATGTTAGTCGGAAATCGTAAAGAGATGTTTGTTACATGATATTTTGCTCTTTACTAGAAACTGATCATAAAATAAATTTATTCGATAACATTGTATTGTATAAATATAAAAATCAAAATGGTATCATAAATTTTGATTATGTTGTACTTATACGTATGTATTTAATGTACATCGGCCGATATTCGATGACGTTAATTGTAACGCTATATTTTATGTTCGACATTGAAAAAGTTCCCTGAGCTTTCCATTACATAATTTAGACATTTCGATCGATTAATATTTTTTTATCCGTTATTGAGATTGGCAAGAGGCCAGAGGAGAATACGATAGCGTGCTACTCTCTTTTCTATAAAACATATTTCCGTAATCGATAATTGAAATTTCCAGAGATAAAATTGAGAAATAATACGCGAAGCGTAAAATATTTAATCTATATTGTTTCTTAAGAATAAATTCATTTGAAATTGGACCGAATCATATTAATTAATTCAAAGGAAAAGCAAACTATAGTTATTTCAATATAAGAATAAATATATTGTTTTGTGCTGAATGCACAAACTTATTTATTAAAAAAAAGTAAGAGAAAACTTGAAAAATATGATTAATAATATATAAAATATATTTATGAATCACTCATTTTTATATTGTATTAGAGTATTCATTTTATTTATTTTTATTGCATTGATTAAATTAATCTAGATTTTTTCACCTGATGACAAAAGTTGCAGTCTAAATTTGAGCTCACGTGATTTTCCATTGTAGGAATTAAAAAGGATCAGGACAGTTTTATAACTCACTGATATTACTGTCCCGTCGATAAAATGGATACCTTTCATTCCGGAATATAAGAAGCAACCCTATAAATATGACTATATTTCGCAGAGTTGTTTGAGACATTTTTCTCAATATTGATTACGCTCGAGGTTGTCATCCCTAGTTTATTTTTTTTAACGAATCAAAATGCTAACAACGGATATTTTGAAAAACTGATAAAACGTTTTATCACAAAGTAAAAAAATCTATATTTATTTTATTTAATTTAAGTTCCGTGGTTAAAAAATTAGCAATTAAAATGTTTACATTCATTTTTGTGGAATAATCTATGTCCGAAAAATTCAGTGTCCGCAAATATATGCGAAATTAGAAATTCCTTAGAAATTATTCTTCTAATTTTCTTCAAAAATCAAGAAGTAATTATATTTGAGGACGGAACTGTAGCGACCACACCCGTTTGAAAGGGTCATTGTCTCAGACCCTGAACTCGCGTTAATGACTATGACCAAAAACGATTGAGACAAACAACACAATAGCGTAAATGATTTCGGGTACCACACAGACTTCAAATTTACACTAAGTATTAGACCTATATTGATCCTTGTGGTACTCTAGATTTATTCCCAGTGTACCAAAAAATAAAAATAAAACACTTGAAATCATTTGCTATTAAATTGGCTATTGATGTTACTCACAATGTGCCTAACCTTTCTAGCAACTATTTTCCTTTCCGAAAAACTGACTAATTGAACATAATTTTACCGTTAATTGTATAATAATAATAAAATGTAGCTCTAACCACATTTAACATATTATTGCTAGTGATAAATAATTTCCACTGAAAGAGAAGAAAAATAAGCTTTTTTAGCACCAAAATATTTATTTTCTCCGAAATACATACTCAATGCTCCCGTAATTGAATCCGAATCACTCGCAGAGCATATCGCTGCGAACTTCATAAATAAGGCGATAAAAAAGTATTTTTTTCGTATCCATCACTAATCTTCACTCGCATAAAAAAGCGCCATACCGAATCCCCTCTTTATACGTCGTATAAAGCGTTTCGAAAGGGATAGCCAGTACGGCTCCGCAAGCAAGAAAGAAGACAAACAACCCTAAGCATCGCAATGGTCCGCGTGTGCGTGTATGTATGAGTACGGATGTCATCGCCGAGATAAGCTCGTAAAATGTTCATTCGAAGTTCAGACGTCGGCTTAATCACGGTCGCGTCGTAAACTCGGCGGAAAGCGAAAGCCGAAAGGGAGAAAGCTCCGCCAGAAGCTTCATCCACCTAAACTCTGTCAGACCCCACCCGCTGCCTTTTTATGATAACTTACGGCCTCGCTGTGTATGTAATTATAACGATGCGAAAATACTTTGAAACTGCCAGATTTTTTTCACTCATTTAAATTAACGTCTCGAAGCTCGAAAACGGCACTTGTTGGCCAACTCAGAGTGAGTTATTTGCTGTGTAATGGCGTAGGGTTGAATTTATGTTGATCATGAAGACAATGGGGTTGTTTTGAATTTTTGTTAGAATGCGCTAATTGGAGATGCACCATTACATTGGAGTGATAATTTTGTAATTTTTATCTTGCTTATCAAAATATCCTTTAAGTAAAGGTAACATAAATAATCAAATAAGAAGTCCAAAATGGTACAACAAAACTATTAAATTATTGCCAAAAAGGAAATGGAGACATGTTTTCCTGTCGCCTCATTAAAACCAGTCTATTCAGCACCGTGTAGCTCCAGAATAACCAAATTTATCGCCCTCCTCCCCCACATGCATTTTTTTAATTAAAACTAATATTAAGTACAAGGCCAACTTGAATTAAAATTATTTAGAATTTTTTTAATAAAACTTTCGGATTTTAAAGTTAAAAGGGTGTTACTTTGCAGCTAAAATAGACGCCAAAAAATCTGGTTATATTTTATTTTATAAACCTATATAAATTACAACATATATAGATAAATTTAGTGAATTTAAAATGGCAGGTATTAGTCAGAGAGTATTCGCTGGAGTGTCGAGTTGAATTATTGCTCGCTGTGATTTGTCGTAATGTGTACAATAACACTTAATTGATAGATTTAAATTTGGTGGAACACACCATCTATTATTGTCAACGTTATCTCTAAACGCATTACGTGTTTTGGCATAAAAAAATTAAATCGTCTACATAGTGATTATAATTCACTAGCGCCAAAATCTGAGGGTATGTCTGATGGTCGATTATTGGGATCTAATATCATGAATTCTGATAATTATTTTGTTACCAGCAAATGCTTTCTTATATTGTTCACAATTCTGGTCAGAAATTAACTTGAATTAATCGGGATAATTATTTTAATATCCGTAAGGTGTATCGATTCAAATTTTATTTTTTCAGTGTCGTTCTCAAATATTACGACTTTCTTATTCATGGTACGACGAATCAATTTATCAGCATGTACGATAGTGAATATCTCTTTTTGAAAGGAAATCGAAAGAGTCGACAATTAAAATAACGTTTTTTTTCTGTGTACTCCTATATATATACTCTGGAACTGTACTGTGTTATTGGATATATTTTTTAAATAAATGTGAACCCAATTATAATAAAACATTTTAAATTAGCTAATTCAAGATACAGGTTTTTAGATGAAATAAATATATAAAATTAGTTGGTAGGCCTTAAATGATTGAACTTGTACAAAATTCGAATTATTCGATATGATTAAATATAATTTTATTTAAAAACAACTCATATTCACAGCTTCAGAATTTATCTATTAATACAATGTTTTGTAGTGAGAACAATCAATTTGCATGAAAATGTTTACCTAGTGGTAAATTTTCTTCATGGCACATGTTACTGAATTTTACGAAATTCTATAAATATTTATACTTCTTACAAAGTTTTACCCTCTTTTCAAAGTTATTATAATTTTAAAATATTCTATATTTGGTCGTATGAACGAAAAATTAATTAAAAGCCATTATATATTTTAACGTGGTTTTGCTTCTAGTGGTATAATTTTGATTTAATTTGAATCGAATTAATTTTGGTTCAATTAATTCAATTAGCATATATACGGCACAATAATACCATAAATTATACCTTAAATGCACTTTCAATTACACAAATTCAATCATGCTTTACATTATTTCCTTTGCGTTTCGCTCGAGTAATCACATTGTCGATTCATGGAACTCTGATTTTGTGTCATTTCACATATTCACATCTGACTTTTGATTCGGAAAACCATTGTCGTCGTTAGACAGGTATATTATATAGAAATTTTATAACATGCGCATATAATATGTTTAATATTTTTATTACGCAATATTGCGTCTCAGGTAAAAGCGATTCTAGAGAATTTTCGCTGATATTGCGAAGATCTTATTAAAACCGTTCCGCTTATTAAACGGTATTCATAAATTGTATTATACGTGATATATAGCAGTTCAACAATGCCGTTATTTCATTAAGACCCAATATCCATTTCTGATTTGCATGACAATGGAAAGAGAGGGACGAGAGTTTGTATTTTTGTTAAGTGTCTGCTGTTACTCTTCTGCGTTTTATTGGTATCCGTTGAGAGCACATAAAAAGTGCAATGGTTTTGTGAAAGATAAAAAGATCGAAATATTATTGAATATTTTTTATCTTTAATTTTATACGCTCGTGATCTGTCTGAGAATAAAATAAAAAGCCTGAGAATAAAAAAGAGTCAAAACTCAAACAGTTACGTTTCGTGTTGTCGACAATTCGCACCGCAAGAATAACAGTTTTATACTACTAATCAAGCTGATGGTCAATCAATGATGATGTGATTTGCAAAAGTCGTTATATCCGACATGCCAACAGCTTGATTCAAGACGGTAATTGAACGTACACACGATTATTTTTGCTCATTATCTCGGTTGTAAATAGTGTATTAATAGTGACACTATATTTTTACAGCTATGAACAATATTCTTAATTTTAATATTAAATATATTAATTAAAATCTAAGATCTTAGTAATTTTTCTACTACCTAGTTTTGTGCTCTTTAAGAAATTAAATAGTAATAAAAGTAATAGTTTGACAGATTGCATTTTAATAAATAAAATATAGAATAAAGTAATAATCCAAACATTAATTTTAACCGTAGTTTTAGATGTATTAAATATTTTTTTTTATACAACCAAATAAACCACACATTTGAAATTTTAAATGCGATATTCTTATGTATGTTCTAAATTTTAAATAATTTAAATTGTTCTTAAATTTGTATTATTAAAAACAATGATTATCACTTATGTATTTTTTCACAATACAAAATACAAGTAATCAAATTAATAATGCTTTTACTCGCTGAATTATTTATTACACGCTTTCTAAAACTCCAATTAAAATTGCAAACTTACAAAATCGAATGAGTTAATTAAGAAAATTACAGATTTAAATTTAGTATTTGGTTTGCGTAAATATATTACACAATTGTATTACTGCTGCAATTAAATTTATTTCTATACAATTTTTTTCATATCATAGCTTGTACAATAAATTACTTAAACCACACAGTGCATATTTATTAAGTACTTAATTTCAAATATACAGCCTTATAACTATCCCACAATTGTCACCGGTCATCTGTATATTACGTTTACCTAGGCCGTTTAATAATGCCGTATTTCGATTTTACCCCTGATTAACCCTAAATTAATTATCGGTTAGCCTACTAGAGCCTGCTTTGAATTTTGTAGTGCTTCAAAGACAAACCACATACGATATTAAGTACATCAAAATCGTTCCTAATAATATAATTAAACAAAAGTAATTATTAGAAACGTATCAACTAACCGTAAATCCTATTTCGAGTGAAACGAACGGAATAATATTAAGTACGATAAGATCTGCTTAATTTTTATAATTAACTATCATTACCTATTATTATATTAATGCATGATTTTATATTGTTTCAGATATCGCATGATGCTTGTGCTTAGCTAAAAGTAAGTAACATATATTTATTTAATTGCATAGCTTAATAGATTAAGCAATCGTGATCTGTGATTTATATATTTGCAAAGTTTTAATTACTTTCAACGTTTGATTACATCTAAGGATGTCTCTCTAACTTTATGATGATGAACGTTAAGTGCTTATCTTAAATATATTTTAATTATTCAATTTGAAAATTATGTTCTTAATTTAAAAAAATTAACTAATGAGGATTTGGTTATTATATTCAGTGAAGTAAATTCTCGCAGGAAACCGGAGTTATAACAATAAAATTATTATATCCGCTATAAATAATTCATGAAGGAAGTATGCAAAGATCAAAAGCATTCGCTGATTTGACTGCAAATTTTTACGACTCAAAAAAAAAAACATATAAAATACCATGTCTTTATTATCAATTTAAGTACTATGTATTTTTTTTAAATGTTTTTGAGTCGAAAATATATGTATTTATAGTTTTTTCTCACAACTAGGGATTCCAATCCCGGGATCCCGAATCCCGGGATCCCGGGATCCCGAACGATTTTCAATACCCGATGAGTCCCGGGATTATAAAACATAATCCCGAATTTTTCGGATTGGTTGATTTATCAAGCACAATCGAATTATTATTGACAACATCGTTATATTTCGTGTACAAACTTGCGCGAGTTGCACGTGTCATCTGTGAATCTTTGAGGCTGTGAGTCTGAACGTGCTTTTTCAGCAGCAGGCTGCTTAGGAACCAAAATCAGATCAAGGCTAAATGATAAAACACTTGATGCTTTGATGTTACTTCGTGAGTTTTATTCAAAATAATGTTTTCAATTAATTGTGTATGAATGTACATACCTATGTGCATACATTGTCAAAAGTTCATTTTTTCTTCTCAAATAAATATATAAGACCTTCCCTTTTTTATTTTTATTATATTATTTTCTATTTTAAGTCCAAGACTAAAATTATACGTACTTTATACATTGTACGTTATAAAAAACAGATGTAAAAATATATTGTATTATTCATTTTAAATTATTTTTGTCGATAAAATAGCATGAAAATTATACCGGGACTGGTCCCGGGATCCCGGGATCGACTAATTGCAATACCGAAATCCCGGGATCAAAATTTTGGCCCGGGATTGGAATCCCTACTCACAACAATTCAATAGCTTGATTCATTTATTATATCAGCTCTATCGAGTTTCATTTTCAATTTAACGAGGATAAGATGATATTGTAAATAAAAAAAATATATAATTACAAGAATAGTAGTAAAAGTATGATTGAAAGGTTTGAATGATCGGATGTTCGAGAAATAGTAAAAATAAATATTTTTATATAATGTTACTAAAGTATTTTATTTACATCGTAATATTTAGTTAACAAATGTATATATAACGATAATTTAAGAAAATATTATACGGATGTATGAATTTATTTAATAATATTCCTAAAACAATTAACTAATAAAATAAAAATAACGTACACTAAGCCGGTAAAACTGTTCAATAGGAAAAAAGGCAAATTCATAGCCATTCGCGTTATTGTTTAGCTCCACCTGCAAAGGAGAAAGCTTAATTTTTCAAAGTTATCCCCGTGTTTTATATGTTAGATTGAATGTGTATTATTAGTGAATTTATATTTTTACTAGCGTTTCGGTAAAATATATATTTATAAATTTTAATTGAGCTAAAACGTCAATGAAATTCAATTTGATAGTTCTATTTGAACGAATTACAGATTTTAAATTTATTAGGAAGATAAGCTGTGGCATAATTAAATTTTCGCATTGACTTTTATTCTCGTTCTTACTTTCTGTCTTTACTCTTACTTTCACTTTCACCACCAGCTAATTTGATTTAAAAAAATATGCTAACGCAAGTCACAGTAGACCATCCCAATAACCCGGTAAATTGGTGACTTGCTATTTGGGTGCGTGTAGTTGGGGGACGATTTTGATCTTCTATATACGATAGAAATTAAAAAAACACACTGATTTCCATATCGAATTCGACCTAAGGCCTTCAGGTCAATAATCAGCGACTTATACCACTCGTTTGTCGTGGTGCTAGTTAATTTACAATTTTTATGAATAGTTTTTTGCATTTCACTGTAGATATGAAAAAATATTTTGCTACATATTTGAATAACGAATATAAAAAAGGATAAATCAACAAAAAATTATATTGCGAGTACAACATTTCTTGAACAAATAAATGCTTTACAGTTCTCTGACTAACCTTACCTCCGCTAAATATTAATTTCATATTTCTGGGGGCCTGCGCCTCATTGTATTTCAGTTTGACCTCGTACAAAAATGTATATATTAATCTTTTGGGGGGACATGTTTATTGTAGCTTTAAAACCTGACTGCAAATAAAAAATTAAATAAGCAACACAACACCATTTTTAAAATAAATAAAAATATATGATTTTTACTGCGAACTTTTTGTTTCAATAATGTTCCATTTCCGACTAAGTAAAAATCATTTTTTGACATAGTTTTGTTAACATTAATTAATTGATTCAGACTCGAGAGGTAAAAAATAACCATATGATTTGACAGATGTCATCAATGAGTCACGATTTATTTTATCATAAATAAAGTTAAATTTAATGCAAAAAAATGCTGTAGTAATATTGTCATATAAAATACGGATATATAACATATCAATATTCAATTAATTCTTACACAAGCGTCAATGTATTGACATTAATCACACTACACACATCAAAAATCATATGTGCTTCGATTGAATAACGTTTCCGATTACGTAACGGCCGTGGACTCACCCTCGTCTGTCGACATCCGGAAAAATTCTAATAATAACTCTCGCAATCCACAAAAACCAACCCACACGGTCACAAGTAAGGAAGTAAATCTATACATACGTGTTGATAAAAAAACTAGAAAAAACTGACCCGCTTCAGTGCAGATCCAAGGATACGAGGACAATCGTCCCGCGGAAGAGTCCAACCCGCTCCTGCGGGTGGATTTTCCCACCCCTTGTACCGAGGGGTGGGTCTTTAGGGTGGTCGGTGGCTGTGTTGTGCTTTCGCTTTTGCCAGGATCCCGGGCGACCTATATTCGCGTAACAACGTAGTGTACGGAATTATTACGATCGCATGAAATGAGGTATATTACGCAACCGACGTGTATGTGAAGCGCGTACTGGATTTCGATACTGAGTTTCGTTAATCAACGGCGAGGAAAAAACGTTAGTATATATGTAAGTAACGGCCATAATATCGAAGCTGAATGTCGCAATTATTTCGATTTATGTATGGCGATATTCGAGATGGGGTTAGGTAATCAGAGTCAGAGTTACGTATTTTGCGTTATCGCTTTTTGTTATGGATGTAATTTTTTTATGATTTACGTCGTTGGGAAAATTGTTTTTTTTTCAAATATATTTGTTCCACACGTGTAGCGTGCTGATGTACATTAATCCCACTTATTGCACTTGACCTACATATGGAACCTCTCCCACTGCCCATGCAGTGTCCTAATTGCTTTTTAGAGTGTACTTCTTTTTATGCATAGATTTACGCTATATTTTCTGGAACGTATCTACCGCGCAAATCAATGGATGAGTGTTTAATATATATACTGTAAACCGCCCAATAACACGGTAAATTGGAAACGTGCTATTTGGGTGCGTGTAGTTGGGGGACTAGATAACTAATCAGGCGCGTGTGGTAAGATATCGTCCATTTGCCTCGCTCACACATAAAGTTACGGGCACCCAAATAGTACGTCCCCAATTTACCGTGTTATTGGGGGGTCTACTGTATTACAAAACATCTAAATAATCGCAAATCTAAAGTATCTTTATATTAGAGATATCCATTATATTTAGATCGCTTCTAACTTTGTTGGACGCCCAAAATTGCCGATTATTTAAAAGTTTTATTGAGGTATCAAAACCATTTCTTCTGTGTGATTTAACTTATCATTCTTTCACATTAACGATCAATGTTTCCAATCGGTCGGCAGTTCTTGGAAACTTGTCTAAACTCAGGATATGCGTCTCGTTCATCTCTGGGATAAGCGAGACTTCGACAAGTAAGTTTCCCCCCGTATTCTGTGGATGGTATGGGTTTTCAATTAAAGTTTGCTCGTTGGATTTTTATCTTAATCAATTATCACGCCAGACCGAATGAAAAGGCTCTTTATGCTCTTAAATGTCTAAAGAAAATGCAATAAACGCCATTCGTATTAATTCTATGATCGCAAAATTAATTAAAATATTTAAAGTACCAGTTAAGGTATGTACATATATATGATAGATATAATGGCTATTGAAAAGATTACTTCAATTTACTATTGATCTATTTAAAATTTAGAATGATAGCATTTAATTTGACAACAACAATTTTGTAATATAATATATAATCACCAGTACGATAGACGAGTGGTGTAAGTCTCTGACTATTTACCTGAAAGACCTGGGTTCGAATCCCATACGGACCTTAGTGTTTTTAAATTTCTATCGTGTCTAGGAGATCGGAATTAGTGATTATTATATAATTTTTGTAGCAATTTTAATTAAAACTATTATAAATAAAATCAATCTGAAATTTTTAATGGCATAATCAAGAACATAATCATAAAACATGATTACTTTAAGTAGAACGCTAATTATTGATTGAAATTCAGCTTCATTATTTTTCATATAAACAAATTTATGGCCACGTTTTTTGTCATGTAACTGTTTTTTTTAATTAAGTTGTAGCTTTTAAGAATCTATTAAATAAGTGGCATATGCAGCAAAATAAATTAAAAAAAAAAAAAAAAAAATAGCTTATGTGTCTATTTAATAGATTAATATATATATTTTTTTTTTTAATACATTCAAGATATTTTCTATGAGCTGTATTATCTCCTTATTAGTGAATTTTAAATACTAAATATGTACGACCCAACTTGATTTGAATATCATGATATTCATCCGTGAGATTATGAAAATCTAGGAACACCTAATCTGTAATGATCGATCGGAATTATAATTATATCTCTCAAAAACGATAGAAGAAAACCCACTAAGATCCATATGGGATTCGAACCCAGTAAATAGTTTTCTTCGCTCCATATGCCTTTATCTCCAAGTCTTCCAAATCTTCTCAATGTGTCTTTGCCCTGGTAAATCGAACTGGTTTATTTTCTTAGCCAACTGATGGATGGTTTAAATCGATTTTGCTTCTATTTCTGCGGTTAAGACATCATCGTTTATCTTTGCTGGTCTCTCACATCCAATACTATTCTTGATGTATTGTAGTAATTTCTCGTTAGATTTTTTTTAACAATCTTTGCCATTTATGGATATATAATGAATCATTAGTTACCGTTTTTTTTTTTGAGAAATTCATATACATTATTAACTTGGTAAAAAATTTACAATAATAAATTTATTAGCTGATTTTTTAAATATCATAATATGAAGTTTAGATGTACTTGAACATAAATATAAAAACAATACGGACAAAGCAAGATTTATTTCGGAATTAACTAATAATTTTACAAAAACTAAGAAAGAAATTCTGACAACAACTATAAAGTTTATAGTTTTTTTTTAAAAAAAAAGAAAAACCTACCTTTGATACATTGTAAGCGAAATAATTTTATTTATGGATTGCTTAACCTTACAAATGTTTTTACCTTGTAAGTGAAAAATCTTTTATATATAAATGTAAATATTTTATATATAAATATAAATGTAACTCAAATATCACAAACTGTATTAGTTATCAATTTTTGTAAACCTTACAACGTTATAGGAATTGCTTGATTGAGATACGGTTGAAATTCAAAATTCTGTTATTCTTAAAAAAAATAATATTTGACGAGTAAATTGTGATGCGTGGCAACTATACATAAATTAGGCCGCTGCAGTAGTATTTAATTGTAGCTGTTATTAGAGTCATAAGGTTATTTCAATCGGCGGACGAGGCGCCGCCGGTCGTTGTCTGTCGAGGTCCACCAATGTGCTGCCCTCGCCGCCGTTACGTCAGTGCTAGAGTGCGCGGATAGTTTTTGTGGCTTAGCATAAAAACATTACAGAACTGATTTAAAAGTTTTATCTTAATGAAATAAAAGCTAAATCATTGATCCGCATTTCTTTATTATTTTATTCTACGTAGTATATATTAGATTAATTATAACCTATTGAAGATTATTGTTTTTGTATCATAATATAATATATAACAAACAATAATAAAAATACGATAAAACACAATTTTAAATCAGCACTGAAATGTACGTTTATGTATGTACATGAGGTTATAATATCTTATAAAATCATATAAAAGCGTTATTCAGTATAATCGAAAAAATGGTTAGTCATAATATTGATATAATATATGCCATTGTTTACCATACATAATACGTTCGATAGCTCGTAAATAATAAATAATAAACACAATGGGATCGTTTCGAAACTGTATTTATAATAATAACATTTTGTACGCAACAATCTATTAACAAAAGGCGTTTTATGTGATTTATTTCGCTCTCTGCGTATATTTGAGGTTGTTTTATAATCTTTATGGTCCCTTTTAGACCCTCATACATCCACGTGTATCCTCCGACTGACAAACTTTGCGGACGTAGATCTACACGCGCGGAAATACGATCGTTATACATTATTTCATTACGTGTTTTTTTTTCTTTGGTAATTTTTCATTTTACACACATTTTAAGCGAAAGGGTGCAAGTTTTAAATTGCTTTTTATAATACCCATAAATGCGGAAATATCCGGATTAAATTCCGGGATAATGTAGGTGACAGCTCGTTAAATAAAGCTCTTTTTGCGACTCGGACGTTTTCAGCACTTTCGCTTTTTAATAGGGATTTATAGGTTTATTTGCATTATTAATAAGTAATATATTTACTTAGTCAAGTTTATTTGGTTTCGTGAATATTTTTCTAAGATTTTATTTTGCTAGCTTTTTAAGGCTTATATTATTTTTCACACATTCCTATTAAAGATGTTGATAGAATTATTATTTAAAGTGATTTTTAACTTTAAACTAAAATCATTTTTACTGTTTTACTGAAACAATACATGCAGTTATATTATTATACAATAAATAAACAATAGCTTGTATATAAATTATAATAGAAACCATCAAAGCGTTAGATAATATTATTAAAATTTTACCTCGAATAATTATTATTTAAAAATCGCTGCGTAACTGTAAAGTTATTACAATGAATGGACCATTCTGACAGATCGTTTCATAACTACAATTATTATTCACGGTGAAAGAGAGATGACAGGCAAAAGGAATTTAAATTACTAACAACGTGAATCCAATTTATAATTTAAAATCGCGCGTGGGCTCAAAGTTTGTATTATTATAAAATTATTTTACTAAATAATCAAATTTTATCGACGTGATGTTTGAACGAAAAGAAAATGACTTTCGACCCTGCCTTATATGGGACGGTAAGAATTCGCTTTTATGTCGATGACAACATTCTTATTTGGGGACCACAAATAAGACGAGAGGCATTAGTAAACGACACAAAATTCCATTCGTCTCACAAAATAGAATGGCATTCTACAAATTGATTGATCTATGCACTATTTATATCATATCACTTTCTACAAACAGACGTCTAAAGAATAGATGAAATTCAGAAGGGAACTTGAATTGTAGGCAATATAATCGCAGTTATGCTATTATTGGTCCTCGTTTTGTATTTACGACTAAGCGCATAAAAGCCTATCGAATAAACCTTAACTCGACGGCTTATGTTTGACGTATTTTAATTTTATTAATTAAAATAAACGCGCGCGCGTCTTCAATCTCGCGTAATTAATCTGACTGCGTGGAAATATCAAGAACAAATATTATATTTCTTCGCTGTAAATACGGTTAGACGAGAATTCGCATAAATTTGCCGTTAAAAACAAGGTTACGGTAGGGTAGACATTTTAATATTAAAAATATTCAATATTATAAACAAGCGACGCTTCTTCGTAAATACATTATATTTATTAACTTGAAATTTAATTATATAGAACACTAAATGTGAAGCGGCTGCGTAAGATTCCCAAGCTTTATATAAATTAATACATTGTTATTTTAATAAATGTAAGCTGTGATCTGGAACAAATACGTATCTTAAAGATAAATCATTAATTTATTTTTAGTCGCAGTATAGATTTATTTTTAAAGTAACAACATTTTTATCTAGAATTAAAAAAAATATTATTCTGAAATCCCTGTCCATTTCTTAACTACCTGCTCTAAATGCAACTGTAAATTTAGCAGAATTTAAATTACCGCAGCTAGTTTTTTTTTATTTTAAAATACTTTTTAAAATAAATGTAGTGCCTTTTTTCTACTTCTGAGATTTGGGCCAATGAGATTATTTTAAAGTAAAAACTTGGTCGAAACTCGACCATCTATAGTTTAATCAAATTAATATCGTTCTTTTTTTTTTGTTAAAATAATTCTTTTTGTTTTGCGTTGACGTTGGTATATTCGACAACAAGGCTTTAAATATGTACTGTAAATTATTTGTTCTTTTGCCCGTCGATTAAAATATTTTGAATTCTTTTTCCATTAATTCGTAAAATGTTACTTTTTTTACACTACTCTCTGTAAAGCTGAAAGAAATTTATTTTTCTAATTGTTGTGCCAATGATAAATTTTCAAGTTCTTCAATGGAATCTAAAAATTTAATAGTGTTGCAAGGGTCCTTAGAATTCATTGAGCCATTAAATATTCTGCTAATAATTACTTTCCCTATTTTACATATTTCCACTTTTAAAGAATTACCAAAGAAGTCATACATTTCTTGACTAGTGAAAGATTCTGGATTTTGCAAATTTTAATTAATAACCTAAATATCTGATTTCGTGGATTATATAATTTCTCTTTAATTGCCCATTGAAATTTAGAGCTTAGCTCAGAATTCATATTTTTCATTGGTTTTAACAAAAGTTTAAAGCCCTTCGGCTGTCAATAATTGTCATGAGACAAATTTTAATACCAGCTGTTGCTACGCTACAATAACAATATAAACATCTTTTTGGATTATCGGAAAAGAAAAATAGTCTTAAATCTTTTTGCATTTTGCCGATTCCCATGCGTATTTTTTTCTTATCGAAACGGATTCTTAGATCACCAAAACAAAGATAAAACCGCCGGCCGGTTAGATTATTAAAAAGCCGCATAAAAATTGTTGGTCGTTCAAATACTTTCAATCTTCCGAAAATGTATGCATATTTTTAAACATCTGATTTCTTTGACACTTTCGAAAAGGTTTCTTATCTAAGTGTCTTTTATTATTATTTAAACAGAAATAAAGCGAGTTTGAGTGTTAAAAATTTGTAAACAATTTTTTTGCCATTTCCAAGCCAATATTAAAATCTTCCAAGAGATATGCATATTAGGCATGAACCTGTCTTTATGCATTGTTATAAAAAAGGCAGTGGTTGTAAACCTTTTTAAAATATTCATACAAATTTAATTTTATTAAGAAATTAGAAAGTTTCTCGAAAAATAATTCTCGAGAAGAAACACTATACATACATAAGCAATTTAATGAAAATACAAATACATTTTGTAGAAAATATAAATACATTTTGTAGATTTTTTTTTATTTATTTATGTTTTTCCACTAGCTTAAATATAATGCTACTAAATAACTGTTTTCATTTGCTTTGTTATTTTTTTGTATTTACGTTTATTTCCAAATTATCTGTTGATAATTACTATCTTATTTTAATAAAAGTATTTAACCATTTTAATATTTTCTAAATTATTTTATTCACACATTTCACCTTTATTTAAAATTTCTCATTACATACTGTTTTTAATTTTTTTTTATTTCGTCTTACATTTGGCCATATGGCCAAATAATATTTTAATACATATATTTATTTACTATTGCATATTTATGTATTAATTCACATTAATTCATTAATTCATATTATTATTTATGTTTTTTTTAAAAACCTTATCTACAAAATAGTATTTTTACAATTGATACATTATTTTAGTTTTACTTCTATTTATTTGATTTTTTTTAATCAGCATATAGTTTACCTTAATATTTTTTTCCTACTTTTATACATATAATAAATTTATTTATTATTCGCATCTAGACGATTTCTTTAAAATTGTTATCACTATGTTTATATACTGTCTTAAATGTAATTATAATATCTGTCAATAACACAAAAATTAATTATTTTATAATAAATTATAAATTTAGAGATAGCTCACGCGTCACAAAATACGCTATAAATAAACCTATACGCGTTTTGATCCTCGTTTAATTGAAACATTAAATTATTCCTTACTGCGGCGAAAGCGAATATTAATTTATACAGTTCGCTCCTTTTTGCGGCTCCCCACAATTCAAGAATTCCCTATCAGCTCAAAATTTAAAATATATTGTACTCTCAGATGTCTAACGAATTATTATTTATTTTTATTGTGTAATATCAGGTATCAAAAAATATTTTTTGTGGCGTGGGCAGCACATGAAGACCATTTTGAAGCGTCGCCCACTCAACAATTTCTAACAATCGTTTATTCTTCTTTCTTCACTTTTATGTATCGTACATTTATTGTATACACGACTAAGCAACTTCAGAAAAGTGTCTTTGGGAACCGGTGTTTCGGTATTGATTTTTAGGCGAAAGATAGACGAATTCGGAGGAATTTTAATGCTCCACCGAAAACTTCGATTTATTTCTATTGTACAGGTGAATTTTACCGCTTATGACTATTAATACATTAATATTTATTTTTACTAATAATTGTCTTACATTGTTGTGTAGAAACCTGAAATGACAGTATTAGGAAAAAAATTAAATGAACGTAGATTTATACATTTGCATTTGCAGTGTTATTTAAAGATCTTCTAATAATACCTTAAGTATATATAATATATACATTTATATTTTTAGTAAAAATATACTTATAATTAGGCGATAACTTCAATTTTTAACTTCAACTTTTTTATAGCACGTTCGCAAATAATTCTTAACCGAAACTGTCGTGAATGGTGAAAAGCGTTTTCGTGTCGTTTCTGTTATTTTTTCACTCGTTCTCTGCAATCGTCATTCATATAGTCAATTAAAATTCTTTATGCACACGAAACCATAGCAAAGCAAAGTTTTTTCAAGTCAAAAGAAATTGCCACGTTTTGCGTGCACGTGTGAGTTATGCCCCAGATGAAGATTTTACACCATCGTTAAAACGAGGCAGTAAAACGAACAAAAAAGGAGTAAAAACACCCCCTGCAGCCTATCTCTTAACATATTTCGTGATAAATATGATTAAAGTTAATATACGTCGACGGGAGGGTAGGGACCACCCCTATGAAGTTGTAAAACTCCCCCGACATTCCGCCCTTTTTATTTCCTCTAAGCAACTTTTGTGACTATAACGTTCGGATAAGATTAACTCCTGGTTTTGTACTGATATTTTAAAACAACTAATCGAAACCTTATCAAAGTGAATAAGTATTTTTATTAAATTTATATAGTATGACAAAAATAATAAATAACACGCTTATTCTGTTAATGAATATATAAAATATTATATAATAACATTAATTATATGATCTTATCCCTTTATTGTGGTACTATCACCTTTATCCAGACCTTAGGCTACTTGATCAAATAAATAAAAATATTTAGTTAAATCTACAAAACCAGTTGATACCCTTACAATAAATTAATATTTACTCATTGTAATGTAATTTAGAGGTAATGGTTAACTGGACCAAATCTGACGATCAAAATGAAAGATTTTTGCTTTTGTACAAACTTTCATAGTATCGACCTAATCTCATAGCCTCCACTTGGGCCTTCTATGTCGATTTTGTATGAGCTTCACCGGTAGTGAGTGCTGATAGCACTGAGCACTGGTAGTGGGTAGTAAAAAAATAAGTGGGAATTCATGCGAGAAGAAGTAGTAAATCGAGTGAAATTTTATGCTCATATAGTGATATGAGCACAAATCTTCCGTCAGATTTTTCTTTAATCATTTGTACTTTTACTACGTTCTTATATTATTTTTTTTATGAAACTGTTAATATGTGCATTGCGTCTCATTATCTGAATAAAACTGGCAATAGTAAATGATATTTTGCTCTCGCTTTCTGCTCGTGAATATGATTTTCAATCCCATTTTTATTTCTGCTGTTGTCGGTTAGCTTAATAAGACGCATTTATTCGTTATATTAATTGAAACATTACATAATACATTTAAACCTACAACCATTGATTGTGCTGGACATGACATATTAGCGTCATATCGCTAATTAACGTTTTTCTTATGCGATCTGTTTTAATGCCGTTGTTTCGATAAACTGTTTATTAACATAAACACAATGTTTAGTAATTTGTATAATTATTTTCAAGCATTCTAATTTAGGGTCATCACCATAATACGACTATTTATTAATTAATGAGCATTGATTTATGTATCATTCTGAATAATAATCCAATTATTAGATTTTAGTCAAACTAATTATTTTATATTTATTATAAATCTTTTTTAAGTAGTGATTCTGAAGTCCAGTAAATCGAGAGTAAATGTTTTTTTTTCAAATTGTCTTCCTACTACTGCTGTGCCAAAATATTTTTATTTGGGTTTTTAGTATTAACTGTAATAATTTAAACTTTACACTATAACTTTAATTGTTTAAAGTTGATAAAGTATAAATATTAGTCTTAAAGTATTTATACGTGATTTGTAGTATTTTTTTATTTTCATGAACATTTTTTTTATAGTCAATGTTGTCATTTATTAATATCTGTCATAAAAAAAATCCGCTTTAAAGATTTTTTTATTCTTTCGTTGTAACCTGACAGATATTATCCTCATGCGTTACAACGGTATAAATGTATACGAACTTAAAAAGTAAGTCTATCAAACATAATAAATCGGTGACATCTATATAAATAAATATAAATTAGTATGTGTATTTTAATTTAAAATCAAAAGTTATCCCTTAGCAGCTGTTTTTTTTTTAACAAAAATGCACTTTTTATAAATAAAAATTTGGATCTGCTGCCGTGGCTCGAACCCTTGACCTCTATTTTACTACGCTATTCCTATCATAATAACTAAAGCCTAACTTTGAATATAAATTAGATATTTGTTGCATTTTTTTAATTGTTTATACACTGAACAAAATTAATTAAAACATACATATAAATTGAAATAAATACTAATATTATAATGGTTGTCACGGATTGTCCTAAGAATATTATTATACAAATTCAAACCTTCGTAAAATATTCTCCAGGCCTTATTCATTTTTTTATACCTATCTATCCTTAAATTATCTCTTTTTCTTGTATTAAATCTATGTACATCTTTATTTATTATTAAATACTTTAAATACTGTGGTAACATATTATATTTTAACTTATATTGTATATAAATACTAAAACATTAGTCTTCAATAATTCTTGAATATTCAACCATTCCAATTTTTCAATCATCTAGTATATATATTTTTATTTATTATAAATGAAAAGTTATAAATAGTAGTTTCAGCTATATAACGCGGAGTATTAAAGGATAAATTATAAAATTTCATATATAAAATAATTTATTATAGCAAACATGATATAATTTTTTTAGCTGATATATTTTTTGTAACAAGTTGTATACAATATTTTTAATTTAAATGTATAGCTTTAAACGTATTTATAACATATCTTAGTGGAGTTTAACCCATGCTGAATTTTTTTATGTTAAATATATTAAGGATAAAATCGATGATATATTAAAGGACGAGACTTAATAGGAAAAAACAACAGCTGGAATTAGCGTGTATTTGTACATACAAATTGATTTATTTCCGGTACTTGTAATTCAATATATTTTTTACGACAAATTGAGTCAAATTAAACTCAATATAAATTATGGTCGGTCGTTTAAACGAGCCAGAGACAAAGCAAAGAATTATATTGCCTGAGACCAATCCGCTAAGTGGATTAAACAAACGGCATCGTCCAAAACATGGCCATTTCGCAAATGGACAAACGGCCAATAAATCTGCATGCCTTTCTAGTCCACGTAAAAAAACAGCAAAGATATAAGAACGTTGCGTTTCGTACTTCAAAGCGATCTTACATCCTTAAGATGCCATTGTCCGTCGAGATCCATAGAGGAATTTGACAATTTCAATTAAGGGAGCGGCACAAAGGGACGTTCTTATAGGGGTGGCTGTAGTCCTTTGGGGGTAGTCGGCTCTTAAGTGGCGCCGACGTACGTTTCACACGTTGATTGTTACTTCTTTTTATTTTTTACCAAAGAGGCCTTTCGGTCCAATCGTTCACTTAATTGTCCACCTTCCGTACGTGTCCGTTCCGTTTCTAAGAAGAAAGGGCTTCGAGGGAGTTGAACTTTACCTCCCGAGGCGTAGCTACTATTTCCTAAGCCATATAATACATATATCGAATGCCCTATAAATGTATTACAATTGTGTTAAGCGCTCGTGTAAGTACGTAATCAATTGTATTATTACGTTACAATACCCACTTGATATTGTTTCATAATTTCCTGTGAATTGTTTGGGGGACGAATTCAACATTAGGGGTCAACAACAAAGGCGAAGTTCTCTCAATTATATATCGCAAAAATAAGATGTTTTAGATGATTAAAATCATGACCTAAAAACACTTTTTTTTAATTTAATCGATACTTAACATACGCATATTAATGGTATATTTACAATAATAAATATACAGGAATGATACTTCATTAGATAGTTATCAACCGTGAAGACTGATTGTTTTTGTTTCCATATTCCCCCTTGTTTGGAATTCACTCTAAAATTATTAAGACGTTATTATACACAAATATGTGAAAGGTTAACGCCGACGCATCAGCTATAAATATCCGCCGCTTAAAATCCCGAAGCGATGATTACTCTTAAGTGTGATTTATGGTACTCTAGATGCCCGCATGACATTTGGCTTTTTCGGTTGTTGATTTTAAAGATTTCAACTCTTCAACTTTAGTCGTGGATCATCGTTAGGTGGCGTGACCCGAAATGGTCGCATTTTGGAGTACTTTCTAGTTACTCCCGGCGGTAAACCGCAGACCGTCACTCGTAATTAACTTAAACTTAGTTTCCAGCTAGTGTTACACGAAGCAAGATTATGCTAATTTTGTTTTGCACTCTGAAACTTTTGGGTGGACCCGGAAGTGAGTGGACGGATGGAAGTTGCGGAAACTTTGGGTTTTTGTTTTTTTCTTCAGGAGAAAAAATATATTTCTATACGTATTAAGCCATCAAAAGAAATCAAAAGCGGTTTGTTAATGCAAACTTTTGGTATGGTTTGAGGGTAATTTCTCATTTTTTTCTTTGAAGCTCTCTCGGATGCAAAAACATTTTTTCTCCAGAAGTAATATCGTATGTGACTTCCGAAAGTGAAAGTTCGCCGTTTTAATATCGGCAAAGTTTGGGGTTTAACGCTTTGGCTTTGTCTAAACCATAAAAAATATGGTATAAAACTTAAATGTTGCGACTCCGGTTTGTTGGGGTGAATAAAGCTGTTTTGTGTATAAAAAGTATAAAAGCCTTATATAAAATTTTATAAATAAAAAGAGAACATTCTCAAAAAATCAATGTTAAAACACACTGTTATTATTTGCCACACAGATATATTTTTTTATATAAAATTACACGTTAATCTCAACTGTGTCATTTTCTAATTAAAGTTGTATTTCACAATTTTTTTATCATATAGAGGCAGTTCTTCAACCCAAACCCTAGGAAAACATTATTCTGAGAAGTTATAATTGTTTTTGCCCTTTCCTATTGACCAAAATTTGGTTTGAATATACTTTAATCAGCCCTCTTATATTAGAAGTTCATAGTAATATCGGTAAGGATAGCGATCATATTTTTAAAACATAGTGTAATATAGAAATGTAGACAAACAATGGATGAATATGTGAGATGCGATGTCTGTACTTATTCTTCCGCTTATTTTTACTTGAGAGACGACTTGGCTTAGTATATATTTTGTACTTGACCTAATAAAAGTTCTAAAATTATAATTAGTTTTAAAACTATCATTAGGTTAGGTTTGGATTTGAACAGCAAATGGATGTTCCGCAACTGCAGAATTGAGTTTCATAGACATTTTATATCAGGGACCGCCTAATAGCACATCCGTTCCGAAACATTAATCACCAAAACTAGTCTTTGTGTGGTAAAAATGCGCAATAGACGCCCAATATTCTACCATGCGCATAATACTATTGTTATTTTACCCTTCGGTAACCGATCGCCAGGTATTATTTTCGTTTCTATTCTTAGAACATTAATAAAATCAAAATTCTTACTGTATTTTCGTATCTTTAAACTTTACGCCTAAATTCGAAAATTTTGTCGTTTTTTATTTGATATGCGAATAGTTGATAATAACAAATATATGGAAACTGTAACTATAAAGAATCTCAACCTTCTCAAACCTGAATTTTTATTTTTATTTTTTATTAAAAATATTTTTGGTAAATCCTTTCTCGTGAAAATTTTTATTTAGTACATTAACGGCTATATTTTTTTGTATTTTTAAGTAACTCATGTACAAAAGGTCCCGGTGAAAATAAATCGAAAATGGCTTAAAAAACAAGCAAAAGTTAATGTACAGCAGTGTGCAGTGGGTCTGAAGAGGTTAATTTAATCATTCTGTGCAAAATCCGTTGAAAATTTAATTTAATAATGACCTCTAACGTATATGACTGATTTATTGTATGTGCTGAACTATTGAGCTGAAAAGCTTTAGTAAAGTTAAATTATAAAGTTCTGAAAAAGCGTGGGTCCTGTGATAGGATCTCTTCGGTTCTTTTGAATTTTATTTCACCCCGAGTTAAAAACTAGATCTTATCATTTTAATTATTATATATACAACTAAATTATTATTTTAATTAATACAATCTCAATATACATTGTTGTTAATTTATTGTTACTAAATTTTTAATACAAGTTAGTTTATATTGTCTTGGTTTAATAAATGTAATTATTTACATTTATATGCAATAAATGTAAATATTTTATTGGCTCTGAATTATTTGAAATATTTGATTGGTTCTAGCAGTTAGATAAAGCCGATTATAGTAGTTAAGAGCATACTTTTCCTTCAGCAATGACATATATGTGACAATTAAAAACAAAATTAATGTATTATTTATCAGGTCGCTTTTTGAGAAATTAAAATCAAGAGCGGTCGAAAAAAAATAACATCGATTCAGACCGCGCGCTTATTGACTATTAACCACTTTACTTACAACTTGCTTAACCAATTAATTTTAGGGCTGTTTTTAATGTTGTATAATTATTTTTACGTTATTTATATGCTGATGAATTTCACAGTACTCCCACAAATGCGGATTCGATGTCAAAAAAAAAGACGTGGAGTCACTGTGGTTGATCGATAACAGGATACAATATTTTTAAAAACCGATATTTATTTTAAATGCTTTCGTACATAAATAGTTTTAAGTAAATTCATACATTCCATAGCTTTCAAATAAACTGCGATTCATAAGCTCTACTTTAACTGCATTTCTTTATCAACCAAATCAATCTCGGCTTAACCATTCAATCCACGGCCGGCTACAGTTTACTTCTGGGGCTTTGATTATCCAATTTCGCATTATCCCACAAATATTTACCACACACACCCACCACAAACCGTCTTATGGATTCGTGTCCCCTAACCAATGTTTATCTACACGCACGCCGCACGTTACAAATAATGCAAGATATGTCCCCTCGGTTTGTTTGGACAAGGATGGCAGATTTGGCGACCGAATCGCATTTCCAATTCCTCGAGGGACTCCCATTGCATTATGCCAATGTTTGGCTTCCGGTTACCCGTGAAAATTTATTTATTCGTTTACTAAGTTCCAACTCGCTTAAAATTCTTCAATGGGTATATTAACATATAATGTGAACTTGCAAACCAATTACAGCCATTTATTTTTTTAAGAGACCTTATTAAAAAAATCAATGACACAGTTTTTAATTTAAAATATAAATCAAGCTATCTTATCTTTTTGGTATAAAACATATGTATCGATGGAATAAATGCGAAGATGGATTATGGCCGATTAGGTCGTCGAGCAGTAGTCGCTCGTTAACCCCTTCGCCGTGTTTGATTAATGATCGTCGAGGTTCCCATATGGGGACAGGTCTGTCGAATGTCGTGACGATAAACGATCTCAGCTACTAAGGAGCAAGTGCTGCTGACGCGTTATGGATTCGGATCGGATAATTAATACGAACAGATTAATGGTGGCGAATTAATTCTGCTGCTACGGTAGGGGTGGATTTTCTAGGAGTCTTACATATTAAGATGAAAAAATATATTTGTTCAATAATTAACTACAAAAATATGATCCTATTAGGTACCCTTTTAACTCTCAACTCGTTTTCGAGCACTTTGCGCATTGCATGTTCTCTGTAAATAATGCAGCTTGGCTTGTGCCCTTGTGTACCTTCAAGTCTGTTTTATTTTGACTACATATTCGCTGCTCTCTGTTCACATTTCTTATTAGAGCTATTATATGCTACAGTGCTTTCATATTTCATATAGTGAATTCAACATGTAGAGCATGTTATCATTGGCTTTTGAAACTGGTGGCTCTTTTTAGTTATTTGTCATATTAAGATTCTTTACGCGTATAATACAATGTGTATAATACACTGTAAACTCTACATAAATATTATCTTGTGAAAAAATAATTTTCATGCGATTTAAGATAACAAAAAATATTTAATTTTTTTACCTGAAAGTTATAGATATTTCAAATATATTTGTTAGCTCTAATATATGTTATAATGTATTAAAAAAACAGAAAAATGTTTTTTTTTAATATTGAATCAATGCAATGAAATTCTATAAAAAACATATTACATAACTGAAGTCAGTGATTTATTGATCATATTTTTGTGGCAAAAACAATAATTGATCAAATAATTAACTACAGTAGTTAACTCTATACGTAAATACAATAACAAAAGTTATTATTTTGTTAAAAATATGGACAGATATATGTCATTTTTCTGCGATTTTCTATTCTATTTTTTTTTTAAATATATATTTTTTAGCTTCATATAAATTAAAAATGTAATATATGTTTATCATAATCTATAAAAAATAATAAAAAAAATATTTTTAATGAAAAGTCAAGTGATTTTTAAAGTGTTTCAGTGTTTTATTTTAATCATTGTGGCAAAAACAATATTTAATAACCCAAGTAGCTAACTTTTAACTTAAACCCAATAACAAAAATGATTATTTTGTGAGAAAATGGACAGATTATTATTAATGAATTCTAAGATTTTGCCACCAAAAAAAAAATTAGTACATATATAAATTTATTTATTTAAAAAATCATAATTTTTATTAAATCTAATAAAATTAGTAATTAAAATATTTTCTTAATACTATTTCTAAATTATACATATATGAACAATTAATAATTATGTTTTTTCATAAACTCAAAAACGCAATAATAAAATCATTTTTATGATTTATTTAAAAGATTGTCATATATTTTATATTCAAAATTTATAGAATTTTTTTTACACCTATGTATAGTTTACTTATCTTCGTAGCAGAAACAATACCAAATTAAGCAATATACTACCGTGTTTTTTATATACATAGCTTTATTAGGCTTCGCCCGGGATAGGTTATTTATTCATTTTAATTAATTTTATACTAATTACTTATTCATATTAATTAATTGTATTGCTTCTTTATTTACATTATTCAATACTTGTTATATGTTTACGCATTTCAGTAGCACGTAATCAGTCATCGGCACGTCGTTGTTCAACTTAACTTTCAACTTAAAAGTTGAAATTTCAAAAAGGCACAGTTAAAATACAATGTGCAAAAATCACATCGCTACTGTTCACCGTTTGAGAGGAGTTTTTGTGACAGACAGACAGAAACATGTATTTTCCGTTTTATAGAATAGATTTTATTGACAAAAATTATTATTATATAAACAAAATAAAACATATTTTTGTTCATTTTGTGCGATCGTAATACCGACTATTTTAGTTTACCAAATTATTATAATTTGTATATAATATATATTATCTAAGCTTTACATAAGTTTGTAATATTTTTTTCAAAATAAATTATTAAAATGATTTTTAAAAATATTTTACACAATTTACGAATTTCTTAAAAAAAATATTTACATGAAAAAAAATAATAAACGCAGCTGAAACATATATATGTAGCAGAATAAAAAATATTTTTTAATAAAACTTTTATTAAAATGTTTTTGTATTGATTTTATAATTTATCAGGCATTTTATTTAAAATTAAAAATAAATAAAATTATTATATATAATAATCTCATATTCGTTGCTATGCAAGTGTGAAAATTCTTTTAAAAATATTTTGAATAATTAATCTACAAATTTTATGAAAATTTTTTTTATCAATAATATTTCAATGTAAAAATATGAATTTAATGCATAAAAAGTTTTTGTGCTATTTTTTGTACAAACGACAATTTTTTTTACATTTAACAACATAAGTTCGTAGATCTCTATAAAATATTTTATTATTAGCTTTTTATGGAACTTCTAAAAATATCAATTTTTAATATTTTAGAATATATAATATTTAAATTACACACATTCATCCCATTTAATTATGTATAATCACACACATTACAATAATAAATACTTAAGATCCCAAAAGGATTAAATTTTTTTCTAAAAATGCTTTATAATTCCTATTAATAAAAAAGTAAAAAAATATGTGCTCAAAACGATTATCAGTCTTTGGACTATTGTGATAAAATACTCACTTTAACAAATTATATGACATGTATTCACATGTTTCCATCGACCTTCGAGCCCGAATTGACCCCTAGGGATCGATATCGACCATAACTCTATTATATACTCGTAGATAAAAATAATGATATTCACAGATTGTTTTTATTAAGCAATTAAAAACAAACTCGCCGTCAAAACGGAGGTAGAACACACATGTTATAGTGTGTCAACCCACCACGTAAAACCCGTTAACCCTTTAACACGAAGGTAATCTTTGGCCGCAATTTCTTGCCGTCACGTACGTTGTATAGGCCACGTGCCCTCACCTGGGATTGTTCGCAAGCACCAGACTCGCGTGATTTATGGCTCGCTCGACGAGCTGAATCATGATGCACGTGGGCCATAATTTGCGGCCCTCTTCTTCTTGCAGCGCTCTCGCGCCACAATGCGGCTGCACACCAGATGGATGATCGTGGAGGCTGTGAATGCGATTTTCATACCGTGATGAGTTTTCATATTTATGTACATATACGTATATCTCGGATTTTTTTAAGAAATAAAAGAATGAAAATGAAAATTCATTCCGTCTGTCGCGTTTGCTTGAAATGTTTTTTGTGCGAGCTCTTCTTTCTGGGCCGGATTTTATTGCGTGATTTGTGTGATGTAATTCTAAATGGGATCGTTTGAGTGCTCGAGTTTGATGCGGGGATTGCATCCATTTTGATGAATATTAACCATTATGTGGGCACTCAAATTTTTATTATATATGAATCTAAATATAGATTTTAGCTATGTGTACTATTTTAAGATTATCTTATATATACTTGTTGTGTATATATGTAGTATTAGAGATGTATGATATATACAAATATTAATAAAAAAAAAGTATGTTATCTCTCATATATTTTAGACTTAATATTTTCACATTTAATTAAAATATCTTAAAGTCCCACCAAAACTAGTGTTTTAGTTAAATCTAGCTAGCATTTAAGTTGAATAAATACGCAGATTTTAAAAACTAATATAATTGCAAAACATCCCCACATTCAGACTATACTTTATCCGATGTATTATAAGCTTATACAAATTGTTTATTTGATTTTACGCTGGATGGTAAACATATTCACATTAATTTATAACCCTTAGCTGTAGCACTATATATTTAAATACGGCACATGAGATCCTGTTTAATATTAATTAATTATTGTCATTAGTTTACGTTCATAGTATTTGATTGGAGAAATTCTAGCTAATCAATATATGTAATTACACGAACACGAAACTGTTAATTAATTATTATATATATACAATTTATTATTAGTTAATATGGCAACAGGTATTTTGTATGTATTAATTTAATTGAATATAACACAATGGCTAGCAATAAATTATTATATGTCACCAATGCCGTGATTGTAACTTTATACACAAAAAAACAATTATTTACATATTTAGCTATATACATTATACACTTCATTTCCTTTGTGCCTCTATATTAAAAGCACAATTTTAAAGTTCCCTTTTTTATTATTTACATCTCTTCACCATTTTACACACCCTAGAAATGTGTTTACGCCTAAATAGAAACATTTCAAAATGCTAATTGGAACTTGTAGAACAATAGTAATGTGCGCAGAGTAGAATGTATTGTCTAGCGCGCGTCCTTTCCAAATATAGAGTAGTTTTTTTCGGTGGTAAAAGTTTCAGAACAAATATGTGACAATTAGTCACAGAGAAAAAGATGCGGTAAAAGAGACACAGAAATACTGCAATCACATAAACATTTTACGATAAATCCTAACTGCTTCACAGGCATCACTGCCGACAATAATACTACTCGACACGCCAACAAAAATTTTCCGACTTCTAAGATTTGCCAATTCTACTTCATTGCTTGATATAAAATATACCGTTTCTAGCTTTTCTAGCGTCTCTTTTGTGTGCGAAGTCAAACTCATTCGGTTTTAAAAATCTGCTTTTAAATATCTTTTGCAAATCAACCAAAAGAAAATATTTAAATTGTAAGGCATTTTTTGCTTTATAGAATTATATATCGGGTTGTTCGATCGATCAATTAAATTTTAAATTAAATGAATGGTAATCACTTTATTATTATATACATTACATTTATTATTTTATTCATTGATTATAAATTGATCCCGTTCTTTATTGCACTTATGGATTTATATTATGATTGGCTTAAAAGTAGTAAAAAAACTGAAAACATAAAGATTAGATAGAACTCTGATTGACATAAAGTCACCGAAAGATACGACTAAAACACCTAGGCAGTGTTTACACAGTTAGTTATATGCAATATCCTTACTATCTGTGTCGTTTATCGTACTTTATAGTCAAAATATTTATTTTATGCAATTTTCACAATGCCCAGGGCGTCGAAGCTTTTTAGGGTGGCAGTTAAAAGAAAATTCGACAGGGTAGTCCCTATGCAGATCCGAGAAGATCCATCCCTTAATAAAGAGGCGAAACATTTTCGTCAGTTTGCAAACAGAGAAAGAGTAACGGCGCGACGGAATGCAGCCGGGCGTGTCGTAAAACGGGGATTTTTCGTTATGCGAGGGTGACAGTGACAGTTTGCATTGATGGGCGACGGTGTCCTTATGAAAATGAACCTACTGTCGGAAAGATTGAAGAAAATGGATGCAGAAATGGGGGAGAGGGGAGGTTTTTCTGATGGAGAAGGAAATTGGTCACTGAACCCGTTTGAAAAAGTAAAATAAAAATGAAGTATATATAGCAACATTGGCGTGTATGGTGAAATTTGGATAGATAAAAATAAAAAAAAATTTAAGGCTGACGAAACTGTATTTTTATGTTATCATTGTGTGTGATGTAAATTGTAGTGTATTCCAAGTTGGAAGCGAAGTGAGAGTATAAATGTTTCAAAAAGTCTCGTTGGACTGTTTCATTCTGTGAATCATTTTTCAAGTTGTCTAACGGCTGAGCTATTTACCGGATTTATTGAATTTTGTTATGTCACTTGGTAGTCTTTATTCTTGCCAATTTTTGCGTAGCTTACGTTTTTCTGCAATTTTTATATTTAATATTACGGTGTGATTTTCCCTTTTTTTATTTGTTCTATTTCATTATTGCTTTTCAATATAATGTTCAATTCGATAATTTGGTCAAAATTTTCTATGAACATATCAGTTTTATCATATTCCTTTATAATTTTACTAGTATCAGCGAATGATCTGATGAAAGCTCGAAACTTAATTCAGCTACAATTAGTTTTAAATCTATTCCTTTGATAATGCAATTCAGACAATTCAATCAAGTCAGGTAGTTTTTTTTCTGATTAGTTGGCCAGTATATCAGTTGTCTTGTAAAGATCCATCTCAAATTATTTTCCAATGCTGCTTTGTACAAATATTTTCCTTTATTGTTGATTAATCTTGGTTCCCATAGAGGATTTTTAGCATTATAATTCCCTTCAGCAATAAATTTATTTCCTAATTTGCTGAATGTGATTTTTTACTGATCTTCAATTTGAAACAAGATAGCGGATCAGGCTGACTAATAAAATAAACAGAGATTCTTAGAAAATATTATTTTACAAAAAAGGTTCACGATACATTTATTATTTTTTTAAGTCACTGTGTATTGAATATATTTTTAAGAAATTTACCGAAAATATGTTTCATACTTTTGCATTTTTTCGGTGCCTTTCCCGAGATCTACGGGCGAAGCCCTGGCGGCCGCCCTTCACTGTGCTGACTTGATGTCTAATAATCCAAGTCAAAATCCTGGCGTCAAGTCCGAGGGCATAGATGCGCTTTGTGGCGTGCGTTCACGCCATTTCCTCAGCGAATATTGACTGTGCTTAGAATCTGACATCTGGCGCAGAGATAAGGGTTTTTAGAATTAAAACTAAGATTAAGATGAGCCATGGAAATTTTTCTTGATGAGTTACCCATATATGTTTTTTTTTTTGAGAAGCTGCTTTTTATCTACTTTCGAGATACATGTTAACCACTTTATTCTAATATTTTATGTACAGTAAAATATCAGTACAGCGAAGCTCATTGTTGTTCGATTTTTTATTTCTTGTGTGTGTTGCGATATACCGTTGGCGTTCCATGTGGCAATATGTACTAAGACAGTCACTTTACAATTTTAGAAACAACTACTGTTAGTTGGTTGAGCAAAGCACTCATCTGCTGCATTAGCTCTTCCATAATTTATTTTAGTTCGGATAAGTCATTGTTTTATTTTAATATTTCGATCGGTTGCGTAGCGTCATTTCTAACTTTCTGTGCATATGTTGGTTTGTTCTCGATTGACTCTGCTGTATTTTCGTTGGTTGGTTTGTTTTATTTATATTTGCTTTGTTCGAAGTTGTTGATGCTGTTTTGTTGAAGTTGCTTATATTATTTTGCTGGGTGGTTTCCATTGCAATTTGCACATTTCACGTAATTAGTTCTGTCTTTCCTCTGACATTCGCTAGTTAAATACATCCCTGAATATTTGACACACATTGGTGATTTATTACAATAATTGTTAGTGTGACTGTATGTTCGGCGTTTCAGATATTGTAGTATTTTTTTTGTAACGTGATTTTTGATTCCAAATCGTCGTAAAACAGTGACAGTGTTTTTTTATTATTTTTTTGTAAAATGTTAGATATATTTTTTACAATGTGTCTTTCATCTTTTAGCTCTTCATTTAACGATAAGGCTCTGAATTTTATTCGTACCAAAAAAACAGGAGAGTAACTATAGAGTAATATTAAAAAATCTACATTCATCGTCCGACGAGAAATAGTTTCAATTTAAAAACAAGCTTTAAGCGAATACTCATGTTTTTTTTATTATAGTAACTACGACCCTGTTCCTCACCACCCTTCTTTTGAGCTTATTGCTGGATTGGCCCTGCGCCGATTGCACCCCGACGTGTTTTATTTCTCGCGTTAAACGCTGTCTCCGTGTATTTTATTTTATAACCGTAAAATTCGAGCGCCCCTCTTTTACTGCTGCGAATATTTCGCACGTGTGTCGACCGAATTTACACTTATATATAGTATATATATGCGTAAAATGTTCACGGATGATAATTATACGCAGGCGCCATTCGTTCATTCAGCATACTTATTGAACGGGCGGCTCGGCTCGGGACAAACCCCGAAACGACTTTAGGGTCCTTTTGACCCGAAGAGGCCAATTTGTTTATATTTTCCAAGCGTAAAATGTGTATTTAATAGGTCACAACTGTTGTGAATGTGTAGTAAGCCTTACGACAACAAGTTTTATATTTTACCTCGATGATTTATTTATTTATATTAAATTAAGACCATCATGACTAGACTAATTACCAAAATCGGGATCCCGGTATTTTAGTCCATTTTCAGATATTGAAATACCGGTTTTGGAAATACAAAATACCGGTACTTCGCTATCTGAAACTGAAGCAAAATCGACATGTAAATATAATTTATGTTTGCTTTTAAATAATAAATTTAATAATCACAGTTGTAGGCGTATCGGCACGTGTCAATGTTTTTCTTGGAGACACGTGTATCAGTCTAACAGAGGTAATTTATTTTTATACATGAACGCATTGTTTATGTGTAATTTTAGGGGTAAAATCGTATTCAACTGAGTGCTTAGTTCAGCTCCAAAATTCGTAGTCCTCTATGTGCCTTTATTTTGTTTTTAAATACGGGACAATGAGACGCTTCTTCTTAACAAAGAAAATACTTTTACGCTTTAGAAAAACAATTATGATTAGAATGTTAATCGGTGGTCTCTACTATGACCGAAATACGTAGAATTTGTTCGTTAAACGAAACAAAATGTTGAAAAGGCCCACCTTTTATTTTCATTTCACGTTTTATCTTCATCACAGCAATTATATTATTATTAATTTTCTACTGTGAATTATGCAAAGTCGTTTGAAAAATATGTTATTAATATAATTAAAGCAATTGAAAAAAAATCTAACCCAAGAGTTAAATTTTCGCAGCATAAACGAATTTAACCATTAAAGTAAGTACATTATCACCAGCGATAGGTGAAGATACCATAGGGTGAAATTTGTTAAACAATGAATTCAAATCTACTATTAGATACGTCACGGGTCGTTTGCGCCCCGTCACCGTTAAAGTACAAAATTTTGAGCCGTTGCACCCTTGAGGGTTAAGACGCGTAAAATTGTCGCGGATTGCATTGGGGTCTTCGAATTTATAGCGCACTTAATTCTGTACAGAATCTGTTCAGATGGATGTACCGCGGAAGAGAAGGCGGATGCCGAATTTAACAATTTTACAAAGAGCAACCAACCACAGGACCAATTTGTCCTATTGTGTTTCGTACAATTTAACGGAACGCACCAGCCCCTATTATATGCGGGAATTTTCCAATTCGCATAATTCACGTTTCTCGCTTCATATAATTCACGTTGCGTAACGTAATAAAAGTTAACGTTCAATATTTCGCGGCGCGTACAAATCATCTTAATTGTTGTAGGTGATTTATATGTGCTATAAAAGGCGATTGATATTTAGTATACATAAAATGTACGCGAAGTGCTTTAACACTTTTAGAATTTTAATTATATAATTTTTCATATCTAACTTATAATTTATTTAACTACTCTAGCAACGTTAAGCTTTCACAGATCTTGATAACTTTGATTGTAACTTATTACTAATATATTTTTATGCTTTGTCATAGTTGCAAAAGCGCTTACTAAATGATCTTGTTTGAAGAAAGAAATAAATATAAATCGATAAGATCTGTTTAAGTTTTGCACCTTTTGCGGACGTAGTTTTGTATCGTTTATTGTAGTTACATGTTTTTGTTACGAATGATATTAAGCCGGCATATGTAACGCCGCCGGTCGACGTACTCTTGTCGTGGTCGCCAAAAGAATGTTACTACGTCAAAATGTTGTCAGTATGCCACCTAGCTTATAGCACACGCCGATTTATAGACAGGCAATGTTCATTTTCTTCTAATTTTTTCTCCAAAAATTGAGTATGCTCGTTAACGTAATGTGATAACCGTGAGTGACATGTCACCTAATTGATATTTACATGTGGCTACGAGTCAAAAATTTACGAGACTACCTTAATTTGTAACTTACTTACTAATGTAATGTCTCAAACCAAAGATTATAAATTTTAAGGCGCAAAACATAAAAAAAATAATTATAAAATTGCAATTTTTTTCACAAATATAAAATAGCAATTTTATTATTATATAAGTTTTTCTTTTTTATAAATATTGTTTTAAAATATTAATTTGACAGGAGAGATAAAAAATTGCGTCTGATAAAAGCCATAAAAATTAAGTAGGTTTCTATGTATATTTTTTAAAATAAAATTATGATTTTTTGCAAAAAGATAACGGACCTATCTGGCTAACTAACTTAGTTTCAAGATTTTTTAAATATCTTTAAAGTCAATATGATTAAAACAACGGCAGTTATAATATTCTCAAAAACTCGTAATATACCAAAAATATGAATAAAAAACATTATATTTATATATCATTTTTAATTTACTTTAATGTAAATGATTACTATAGAACATATATTAATTAAAATAAATTAAATATTATTCGTATTGCTTTAAGAAAGATATAAAATTAAATACCTGCCATTAAGAAATTTCACAGCTGCACAATATCAATTTGTAAATACAGTATTTTCTGCAATTACAAAGTGCCTTTATATTATTTTCTTTCTCAGCTATTAGTGGTTATGGCCTTGGTTGAAATAATATATAAATAAAAATATACATTTTGAGAAACTTAAGACTTTGTATTACACCAACTAAAAAATATATTTTAATAATTGTGTATTACAATAACTGCAACCTACAACTACAACTGTGTTTCAAAAATTAGTCCATTTTGGTGTTTTTATAAATTTAAAATTTCTATTCTGTATCCTGTATTCGAAAAGTTATAGTTGAAAAACGGGTAAATATTATATATTTAGTATTTTAATATTCGAATATTCGGATTGGAGTCTCTATTTTAGACCTTTTACTGTTTATTTATCTCAATATCTGATAAATACTGTTAGTTTGAATTGTCTCTATCTTAAATTTTGATAAAAAAATATGCATATAATAAACCCTTTGAAAAATGTTTATTTGGATAAGGCAAGTAGATAAGATATTATACAATTCATTTTAGTTTTAATGTGAAAAAAAACAATATCAATAAAACGATCTAGTGCAGAAACTATTAAGTAGAGAATTTAATATTCATTAAGTAAACAACCTATGTAAGATGGTATTATAAGTCAATTTTAGTGGCATTAACATTTGTTCCAAAGCTCCGACGTTTTGACGTATTTATAAACACTTATCAAATCAATTTGTCTTTTTGTTCGAAAACTTGTTATTTTCCAATTAGATAGCATCAGATTATTTTCGAAGTTCGCTAATTGAATTGCGGTCGCATTAAGGACCGACTTTTATCCGGGAGCATTAGAGACTTCCGCGTTCTTTTGAACTCTAAACGCAACCTCTACAAGTCTAAGTCTTTCGGGTAGATAGTGAAAGCATCTCGCCCGGAGCTTTTATCGATCGAAAACTTTGAAACATTTCTCGGAGAGCTTTAAGTAGATAATTTTATATTATATACTTTGTGTATTTAAAAAAAAAGCTAAACATCCTACTTTAAAAACCAAATTTAACGTAATTCTCCAACTTTACGAGTCTCTGGATGGAATTACGGAAACCTCGAGATTTGCACGGTCTTTTGAATTTGGTGCGCTTTCGTCTTGCTTATTTTCCCCCGGCTATGTTGCAATTCAAAAAATACACAAGGACGAGTATTAAACCCTTGAAAAAATACGTTCATGGAATATATCGAAGATAATTGATCGAATTGAATTTCGAGTGCTTTTCAGCAGCGGTTCTTGGTAAGATTCAGCTCGTATAGCAATAAGAGTTTACAGGCGCAATTTTCGAAATCGAATTCAATTACTGTCGGATTTGGCGTCGGATATTTGACTTGCCAATCGTAATTTCCGGGAAATTTGCATAGGATTGTATCCTTGTTTCTTATGCTCTTATGTTTTTATTTTATTTTAAAAATACATAGGCTTAGTAATACAAGCTAAATAAAAAGTATGGCATAATCTTGCTATCATTAACACATAAATTATATATACATATATATATAAGGGTTTTTTTAAACAAAAATGTGCCGAAACTCACTTCTTGTCAAGCTTTTTATTTAAAAAAATTAGATTAAAATATCATTTGAATGTAAATTAAAGCAGCTCTTCCTATGCCACGAAGCACATAAAAAATTAAACAAAATTTATCTTGATTTTTCTTTACTTTATACATCTCAAATCTAAAGTTAAACGAACAAATATACAATTTAAGAGTAAATGTAAAATACAATTGTAAAACATAATATATTTTAATTCATTCAGCGCCGTCGCAGTGGGAACGCTCGGCAACGAACGTTCCCACTGTGACGGCGACGGCACGATTTTATTGCTTTCGACGTGAATTTTTGTCTTCTAAGAAGTGGTAATTGCTGTTTCCGCTTTCCTATTGGCTGAAATTAGGTTTATATGTTCCTTATTTAATTCTTAATAATATTTTAAAAATCGTAGTGTGAACGACTGCGACGGTGACGTCACGATTTTATTGCCTTTGACGTAGATTTTTTACTTCTGAGAAGGAATAATTGTATTTTGCGCTCTTTTATTGGGAAAAATTAAAATATGTACGTACACAATGAATTTATCTGCTTATGTTGGTTAATTCTTAAATTATCAATGAAATTATATTTTTCGAATAAACAATTTTTTAAATACATTTTTTTATCACTTATATGATTCACAATATTAATGCATACGTTTGTTGAATGAAGCATACGAGACATTTTAATTTTATTCAGTTCTTGCAGAAAAATTTAATTTTCAACCCTTTAAGTGCCAAGCGAAATTAGGCAGTGTATACCAAGAATGCCAAGCATTTTTTTATCAAATATATTTTATTCTTTTTTTTTACTTTTTTTGTGTGAACCACTATATATTATAGGAACAAAATTAAATCCAGTTTATACAAGTAAATACACAAACAGTATAGAGAAAAAATATTTCATAATTTTACATAAAAAATACAAAAAAATGGACACCTGCATCCTAGCGACATTCATATCGTTCGTAATCGGACACTGGCGTTCTTACGGCATTTAAACGGTTAAAAGTATAGAGTGATTGATTTTTCTTTGTTACTTTATATGCAGTTACAATTTTTTTGTTGGTATTACTTTTTCGCGAGATTTCAAAAAAAGTTTTTAATCATCCTTTTTCTTTAGAAATAATTTTTAACGCTGCTTTGTGTGCAGCAGATTCTTTGTAATCAATTTTTTTTAAGTGAGCTTAATCAAAGCTTCTTATTTTTTCCAGAATATGTGATTTTATTGTTGGCCCATTCTCTGAAAATTGTCCTTCTCATCGTCGTTTCAGTTCTAAGAGTTCCAAAATTTCTGCAAAGTGTGCAGCTAAGTCTCATTTTGTGTATGTTCAACCAATATTTTTTCGAGCAAAAATCGTTTTTTATCTAGTGATCAAAAAAAGAGTTTGGCCTTGTTCCTCAAGTTCAGCTTGAGATGATTCAGAATCATCAACTGGCACCAATATTTTCATATTTTCTGTCGTCGTTTATGTTATTGTTTTAGATTTTTTTCAGTGGGACTGGCGGTTGAGAAGTTACCGGAATTTTCTTTCAAATTTAAACTTGGGGTTAAACTATTACACTTAAAAATAAGGAGAATGAAAATAATGACGTCATATTTACGTAAAAATAAAGAAATAAAATGTTCCGTAGATTGCCAAACGCTACGCACATGTATTCAGTAACAATAATTGCTTTTGAAACAGTAAAAATACCGTAAAAACGGTGCTGGAACGCCGTTCCACCGCGTTACATGACAAAAACAGCACATATGTTTTATATTGCATTGCGAGTCTATAATGTTTTGTTTTATAAACCAATTATCCGTACTTATGAATCAAAATCATAAACGAATTATAATTCACACATTTTATAAGACTCATGAGCAATTTTATAACATTTTAAAAATAATTGCACTTCCATTGACGTATGGCGTGTCTCGCGATCGTTATTCACGTAATACGTTATTAACGACCTCTACTCGGATGAAATATGTATCTCATAGTCGATGATATAATGGCGATCTGCTCAATTTATTACGTTAAACTTTAATTTATCTCTAATTTTGATTATTTAAAGGTATTCGCCGTAGCCACGTTACCTATAATCTTCCATGTGGTGAATATTATACAATTTTGGTTATCCACACGCAGTATCAACGTAAGCTAGCTTTGACCCAGTTTGTGGATGCAGCGTGCATTATGTAGCAAACACGTGACCCGTAACGAATCCATAGTTGGATATTTATGCGCGAATAATGGCGAATAATGACCGCTTGCGGTTGTCAATTAAGCCAATAAGGGATGAATTGATGTCGCAGATGCGGCGCCATGTTGACACCGTAAGGGGCGGAGGGTGGACCGCAGACAAGGGTCGATCGTAAATAAAATGATTTGATGGGGTCATTAGTTTTCAATCAGATCACCCCCGCCCCCCGGTGGTTGTGACCCTTGGATTTAATTTGGAGGAGGATTCAGTTTGGGGATGATTAAAAACGGCGATTGGGTCAGAGACGGAATTAGCGATGACGGGTGTTGGTAAATTGTTGATTAAATATAAGACGATCTTGATTTAAATCAGCATTTCCTAAAGTGAAAAGTTATAAATAGATAATTGAATATATGTTGCAAATATTTTTACTGTTTACTTACAAACATATTCAAGCCAATATCAATACAAAATGTGTATATATATATATATATATATATATATATATATATATATATATATATATATATATATATATATATATATATATATATATATATATATATATATATATATATATATATATATATATATATGTATATACCTACACAAAAAAATATAAAAACACCTATCATAAAAAATATTTAAATTAAAAAAAAACGATATCGGATATCCTTATACGAAATATAAAATCTATCTATCTTTGGCGATATTTTGTTCAAGAGTATTTATATTATGTTCTCGCTTAAGAAATAAATTATGTAAAATTACATGTTTATTTGTAATTTAATCGTTGTGAGGCCCAATCAATGGTCAAATAGCAGACTGCTACATGATAATCCCGGCGATTGCTAACTCTACTCTCGTCGACGACCCAAGATCTACTCTACGGCGTGGCTCAAAACTTTTAATATCCTTTGACGAAAGTAAATTGCTTTCTAATAGGCACTTAGAAAAGAGTAACTGATAAAAAGGATCATAAATTGTTCGTAACAATTCGTGAAATAGATATTATATTATAGTTTAACCCTTATAATGCCAGATGGTTTTGTCGTATATATGCAAAAACTGACGAGCGTTTTTAATTTAAAAAAAAAAAACATTTTTACCATAAAAAAAATGCTTATAAATATATATTTTTTTAAATTTAAAAATATCTCGTATGCTCTGTATGATGTGTATAATAATAAAATGAGATGATATTTATTTTTTACAAAAATAGAACAACAATAATAAAATATAATCATCAAATCAAATCAAATGTTAGAGCTACGTCTAACATTGACTGAGACTTAAAGACCGAGGAAGCAGTTGCTTTTTACAAAGCTACCAAGATTAGAAATTGTTGCGAATTTGATACTACTTTATAATATTGATAGAGAAGTTAGTACACTAAATACGTTTGTTAATACTGTGTTTTTCAAATCATCTTAAAGATCATGTGATCATGCAATTAACGCATATTACAATATCTGCTGTGGTACTTGCAACGGACCTGTACAAAATGCGAGCTTTGACATTGTCAGGCAGACAGGGGAGGCCGAAAGCTCGCTCTCGCGGTCTAAAATTAGAACAATCGATAGCTGGCAGATGAAAATCAGGCCATAATGGACAAATAAGCCGACATCCACTGTCAATTAGCGGACGATTGAACCTCGACGGGGTGGAGTTTAATTATTATTATAGAGTGCTATAGAGATCCCATTATTGCGGAGAAAAGTTGAAACTTGACGAAGAATACCTGGAATAATTTATTGCGCTTCGCTTCGGAACGGAGCCCGCTAATGTAGCGTGTAACGAATTGAGAGCGAAGCCGTGTTAGTGGTCGGGAAGAACATGACGAAACGTCGCCGATGTGCAAAAACACGGAATGCCCCTATGGAATAACCGCGGCGAAATTTTCAATGGATAGGAATTGGGAAACAGGGTTATAATTGGGTGAAGTCAGATTTTTCCATTAAGGATAATTACCCAGCCTGAGCTTTAAAATGATTAATAAATATTATTATTTTATTTAATTAAAAAAATACTAGTGTTATTAATTGTGTCGTGTCAATTATGTGTAGATGTTTCGAGGAGGGTCCGAAGTCTTCGATTAAAAGTCTCTTTCAGGTTTCGTGGAAGGTTTCAAGAAGGGTTTGAGGTCTTCTAATTAAAACTCTCAGTAAATATCTCAGCTTTTAAATTTAATAATCTACTTGAACACAAAATAAAATAATTATTTCTACTCGATGGTACTTGGGTGCCAATCGTGCTGATAATTTGATAAAAGTCCTGATGGACTATGAAACTCTGACTACTCTCTAATAACGCTTATGAAACACATATAAAATGTTATTTTGCGTCTTCTTGGATCAAGTTTGAATTTATCTCCATTATGTTTTGGCCATAATAGTGGGGCACCCCTTAAAATAGTGTGTAACTCTTTACAAGTGCATAATATATAGATATTTTTATCCGTAATTTTGAGAACTATTCAAAGAAATTTGTCGTTCTTAATTACTCACTTATCGTTACAATTTTTTTTATTTAATATTTTTTTTTAATAATATATAAACATAAAAAAATGCGAAAAACGAGAATTAAATGAAGCTAAAAAATAAAATTTTATTTTATTGCATTCGCATCTTGCATATTATTAACTGAATATATCGGAAATTAGTAAACGCATAATTGTTCATGACACGCTGTCCAAAAAGTTTGTAAAGGCCGACACAAACCGTGGCTTTCAGAAGAAAATAAAACTTGAAGGTTAGAGTGGGGCCGAAAACACTTTGCTGATCAACAAAAATCATTTTTTTTGTTGATCAGCAAATGTTATTGAAAGTCTTAATAAAATGCCGATTATAAAAGTTATATTGTCAAACAATGTTTTTGCGGTGCTATGCTCCTTTTATAACTACCTGCTCTGAATGCAGATAATAATTTAATTTAAACTATTTAATTTTATTTTTATAAATTATTTTTTTAACACTTTTTTCAAGAAATTCTTAATAAAAAGCATTTTCCCTATGGATATTATCAGATTCATGTAAAATTCGCATTTATTTATATTTTTAGAGCCATTCTAGAAATACTTCAATCCTATATTTACCCCATAAATACACTGAACGTTTCAAGGTAGTTTGTACGTTGGTACTATATACTATTAGGCTTCAATTTATACGGTTAAACTCTCTAAACCGCGTTATCTGCTAGAATACCCGCCGCACCTTCATCATTCCAGGTCGTCGTCTCTCTCCTCATCCTCTCCAGTCTGCTCAGGAAATTACAGCCGTGCACAAATCTAATTTAGACTCTGCGTCTCGTCTGAATCTGTGCATTTGGAAAAATATGACAAATTGTCCGATTACTATTGGACAAATTTCATTAAGAGCCGCGGATTGGAAGCTTGAGGCTAAACGACTCTAGGATCGTAAAAGCTTCGAATACTATATATTATAGATCGTAAAAGTGTCGCGATTTTTTTTGCTATTATCGAACATCGAGTATTTTTAATATAAACCGTACGCTTCATAAGCTTAAAAGGTACTTGACAAATGGATTCTGTCTAGACAATTTGTGAGAAATCGTTAATGTTTATGGTTTAAAAAAACTTATAAAAATAATATACTGAGTAACTTTTTTAGTTTATTTACAAAAATAGGCGATGGTTTATAAATGACTTTCGATCAAACGTACTCGCTGTATTTTATTTATTTATTTTAATAAAATATGATTTATATACAATATGTGTTTGTGACTATAATATATTATGTATCTTAATATTTTATTAAATGAATAAACTTTCAAATACTGATAACGTAGGTAATAGTATTTATTTACTTGTAGTTGTTTAAAGTTTTTGATTATGTATAAAATACACATATTTTAATAACTGAAAGTAAATATATATATGTATATATTTTAACATTATTTTACAAGTTTTAAAAAAATCTTCGATAGGCAATGATTAATACCACTCATAAAGTGTAGAAGTTGTTAGTAATGTCTTTATTGTTTGATTTCAACAAACTTTTAAAGACTTGTATAAACATGTACCATTGGTACAAGTTTTTAATTTACCTTTATGCTTCTATTATATTTTCAATTCAAAAATTCCATTATATTCAATCTCTCAGCTCGAGCGGTAACCAACAATTAATCGAATAAAAAGTTAAGTGGAGAAGTGCTCCAAAGTTATTTGAATGGGAAGCCATTGCCGGTTAACGGCTCTCGCACACAATCGTGGTATTTTCTGTGTGTAGCAAGTATCAAAAGGGGAAAAACGAAGAAGTGGAGAAAAAAGTTAATGCCGTGGAAATGCATTTGGGCAAGAGTGTTTTCGGCGGTGGTGGGACCTGTTAAACACCGCAGGGGTGGAAATTTTTTGGGGTGAACATACACAATGCTCGGAAACAATCGTCGTAACAATGAATTCGCTCGGCTAGAATATATTTTTTTCTTCTGCGGTTGCACACATAGTATAATATATAATGCTTTGTTCGAAAAAATCAGATGTGTGCAAAATATATCAAACTTTATCCAGCGTCTGTAATATTTTTTATAAAAAATGCACTATAATAAATAAGTAATTAATATTATAGCTCTTCTTATTCTCACTACTTTTTTCTAACACAATGATCAAGCAACTTAATATGGCTGTATTCTAGTGGTCGAATTCTCACATCTAATTGCATTATCGTCTAATTGTGATGTTTTATGTTATAGTATGACTGCCATAAAATATTACAGACTAACTTTGATTTTAGCGGCGCTGGATAAAGTATGTGCCAATGTTAATTTTATCTCTTGTTTTTGTCTCGTCATCGATGACAAGCATACTTTATAGATCTATAAAAAATGTGCTATATTGTGTTACATATCATATAATATATTCTAGACATATAAAGACATATGTTCATCAAAATAAATCACTGAAGCTGCATTAAAAGAACAAAAACTATCCAACATGTGACTCATAGATCATATTTTTTAATATCTTACTGTATCGCAATGTCTTAATTATCATTAGAGTAGAGATCTTTTTTTGATAAAAATTTAAATTTTAACTTTCACGTGAGATTTATGGTATGAGACACCTTAAGAATTGATTTATTCTTTCTACCGGATTTAACGACGATAACAAAATTATATAATAAAGCAAGTGAAAATCTTGGTTTTATTATGAGGAACGCATTTCAAATTGACGATTTATCAGCTATTCGCGTCCTCTATGACACTCAAAAAAGCTTAGAAAATGTTTTTGAGATACCTTTATATGAGGATATTTGATTATTACCCGTTCTCGTATACCAGCGCCTTTTTTTAAGAGCGTTGAGATACGATTCGCTGAGTTCTATATCGCTAAACATTTATTAAAACCACTGAAAGGTGCACAATCATACAGAATTTCAGTTTCGAGAGTCACTATCGTGTCCTTTTTTGATGCTCGTTAGAGCCAGGACGTCTGCATTAACCGACGCGCCTATGGCTGTCACCATCCAGCTGTTTAATACGCTGACATTGCACTTTAAACAGTGATTGATTAAGCACTTGTGAGGCCCAAGGTACAACCTTATTTTAGCAGTTCTCTTTTTCGAATGATAAAAAAGCGCCACAAAATTTATAACAGTTTTTCATATAAGAACGACGGAATAGCGTAGTCCGTAACGTCTTAGACTTGTAACTCTGAGGTTGCGGGTTCGAGCCCCGGCAGCAACACTCGAATTTTTATTTATAAAAAATGTGCTATTATTAAAGAACCGGCTCCAGCTGCAGTGACATCTATTGGTTATAAATTATATTACACATAATAATTTATAATTATTAATATATGTGTGTAGATGTCACCGATTCCCAAACTTTTATTTTAGTCTGTTGGTTAATACTAAGGTATTCATTTCATCAGATTGACTTACTCAGTTAGTACAGATTTTTTCCGTTGTAACGCATTGGGCTTATGCCTGTCAAGTTACAACGGAAGATTTAATAAAAATAAATAAATATCATGTATATAAAAAAATTCTCTATATGTAATTTATTCTAATCACAAATATCTCGTATGTCTTTAGTAGTGAATTAACTTATAAACATTTGTTATTTTTTAGTATACACCTGAAAGTGAATTAATTTTACGTAGTTTCCTAATAATTATTTCTGTTATTATTTATTTATTATAATATTAATTTCATTTATAGTAATTATAAAAAAAATGCTTTGATTTTTTACTACTTTTTTGTATTAGTATTTATTTTAACACTCTTCTATAATTAAATTTCAATAATTTATTATACATATTTATTACATTATATATTATTCAGCTTTTGTAGAATTTTTTATATCAATACATAAGATTTCAATATTTTTTGTATGTTAATTTATTTCGTACTCTTTAATTTATTTATATTATTTTCTATATAAATCGTTGACATTAATTCAAATTAATTTTTTTTTTATCTAATATTTTTTTAATTATATATGTAAATATGTAACTATTTGGGGTACCTCAAAACAGTCGCCGTACATGTACGGCGAAACTCTTCAAAGGATTAATGTTGAAAGCAAAAATATTGCATTTAATATTTATTCAATAAAAAAATAAGGAATTTATTAATGGTATTAAGTTTGGTCCGTTATCTATCGTTCACATTACGATTTTTATAATATTACGAATTAAATGAGGAACATATAAATCGAATTTTTACCAATAGGAGAGCGCAAAAAACTTTTTTTTTGCACTTTTCAGAAGTCAAAAATCTACTTCAAAAGCAATAAAACGCTTGGTAACGAGCGTTCCATAAAAAACAAAAAAAAATCAATACATAATAAAATCTTTCTTGAATGATATAAATTTTACAACGACTGGAATGAACACAACAATAAACAGCCCTTCTTCTAAATCTTCTAAATTTTTCTTAGTTAACATTAACCTTGTTCAACAATATTGCACGTTTCTAATACATTAATTTTTGCACACATACTGTAAGGTCAAGGTCAAGACATGACACGATTTTGCCTCATCTCCGCGAGATAATCGACTGCGAATTTCGCTCCGCATTAAGCGTAATTTCCTTATCTCGAGTAAAAGTGCGAGAATAAATTTCCTACTTTCGCATTGTACGCGGCGAACAATGGGGGCCTCTAGGAAGCTGTGACCCTAGGCACCGGCCCTGTCGTCAGGCCTAGCCCATTGTGCCATTGCCGTGAGTGTGCAACGAAATTTCTGAGAAAGTGCACGCGGACTGGAGAATGTTATTGTTTCGGAGATGCGGAACGAAACTACTACTACACACATAAAAAAGTGTTGTTTGTAGTGCAAAAAAAAATAAGAACTCAATTGCTTAAACGGACACTCAGAACGGAAACAATGAGGGCGCGATTTGAGATAAAAATCCGCGTATACTTTATTTTCTACTCATTTTACAGATTAAAAATTTCTCTTAATACAAAATGTAATTAAGTAACTCTTTATTGTTGCAAATATGGATATAAATTGTTTAACCAAGCGGAACCGTATGATAAATAATGAGATTTTTTAATGAAGTTTCTTAACTACTATCGGTTCAATAAACATTATTATTGCTTCAGCGTTTCTACTGTATAGAAAAGTTCTTACATCATCCATTTTAAACTAATATGTTAAATTTGTTAAAGAGAGAGTGAGAGACTGATGAAGAAATATCAGTGTAAATATTTTTTAAATAACGAAAAAAAAATATACTTATAATAAATTTAAAAGTGAAATATATTTGTAACGAATACTGAAATAACGAATCTTCAACTTGTCCCTGAAAAACATTCATACAAAATGTTTTCATTGTAACGAAGACCGATCTCAGTATAACGAAATATTGTGCTCCGAATTTAAGGTGACGATTTTATTGCTTTTATGGCAACAATAAGCAGCAAAGAAAATACGACTAATTATCAAGTAAATATTATGAATAGATATTTTTAATAATTTTTAATGCCATAAAATATTATTTCTGAAAATATGTCGCAACGATGGCTAATTTATTTGTAGCATAGAAAGGGTTAACTTGTACCTATTATTATTTATTTCAGAAATTATATTACAATGTTAAAAATACAGAAAAAGAAATTTTTATTATGAGGTCCGGAATCATTGTTTTCCCAGGGCACAAAGCATTTAATGATGATGTAAATAAAGAGAGTTAGATGGTTTTTATGCTAAATTAAAAAATAACGACTGTTTTCTATGAGATATATGAATCTACTGCATGTAGTAGGTAATGTCAAAACTACTTTAAACAATCTATTTCAGCTCGTTGAACTAAAAGTATCACGGTAATACCCCAGTTCATATATATGAATGTACCTACAGTATGTTTTTTTCTCTATCCAATCCCTCCTCATACCTCTTTGTGAAAACCTCTCTCTTCTCCCGAAAACCATTAAATCCCACCTTATGAATATGCACGAGCCGACGGAGTGTGAATACGTGATGGCTTTTCCAAACAAACATTTTCAACTTTTACAAAATGAAGCGGCAGAATTATCCAAAAAAATATGCTTTATGTGTCTGTTTGCCTGCTGCGTGGTTATTTTTAACCACTTTCATAAAGTTAATTAAACGTTGCACACTGATGATATTAAACCACATATTAAATCTATATTTAAATTTTGATCCTGTAGCAATCAATTTAAGATACTAATAATATCTTTTTATTCAAATTCACACCTTTGGCGTTCTTCCACATTCGCTTTACATTCCATTGTAAGAAATACCGTTAATGAAACATTGAACCGAGCGATATTTAATTTTGATTCATTTCCAATAATGGAATTCGCCTCCTGCAAATGTCTAAATTTAATTACGCGTTTCCCACTTTTAGGGGATAGAATAAAGGCGAGTTACGGCCCCTCGGGGATCGATTCATATTCCCAAGTATCGCCTGGATATTGTCCTTTTTATGTGCCAATTTTGGCGACCTCTGGCTTAACGACGGAGCTAAATTCTCATCTGATACAGTATCACAATTTTAACGGTTCCCTATAAAAACTATACTACATTACAATGCCTAACCAGGTGTGTTAATGTTTACCTTTCGATTCGTGCGTCACTCGCGCTATGGGATTAGATTGTGGGTATGCAAACGAGAGATAAGCATAATTGAGTTTCTGAGAAATTTTAGAAAATCTCAAATATTATACCTATAAACGTGGGTGCATATTTTATATGTTATTTGCAGATATGGGATAATATATCCTCCGTTACTCACGCATGAGCTATCCGATATTATACGAATGTAACTTAATACTGCGCAGATATGAGTAATCAATAAAGTATCGCTTTGTTTGCGTCTCGCGTAATTTATTATTAGTTTTGTTGTGTAAAAGGTTATATCTCGCAACATTGCGATGTTGCTATAAATAGCACAGATTTTAAGAAAAACGTATCCAATTACAAATAATGAGATAAACATTAAAAACTCAACTATTAATCTTTCTAAAAACTTATAGCATAGCTTACATGTATTTGGTTTTAAATTTACAATAAAAATAATTTTATAACTGATGATTTAATTTTAATTACTCATAGGAGTCAAAATTTTCCTTAAACATTTTTAAAAATATGAAAAAGATTAATTGGCCTGTAAGATTTCACGTCTACTGAGCTATCTTTTGGTTTTTAAATAAGAACAACCTGTGCTATCTTTCATTGTGTCTTATTATTGCGTTGAAAGTGTTTGTAAATCATGCCCAAAGGTATTTTAAAGCCTATGTAATTTTTAATTATGAAATTAACTCCTCTTATTTTTCTTTAAAGAGAAATCGCGTTGCTGTTGTACTTTAATAAATTACTATTTTTTGTTCTTCATTTACTAGACATGATGCTGGAAATGGTTAAAAAACTATATTTATTGCCCACTTTACATTTTTGAGTTTAACTCTTTTTCTACAGCTGATAATTTTGCGCCCCATTTCGATTTTTTTTAATATGTGGGAGACACCTATTCATGCCACGTTTTAAAAAATATTTTGGTTCAATAAATTCAAGTGATTTAGAGCCTTAAATTATATGTACTAAATGACCAAATCATTAGGCTCAAAGATTAATGCACATTTAGGTGCCCAGTGAGTATTAGCGATTTTTTTGATGACACCTATAGAAGCCATCCGCTTTGAAAGGGTGAATGGATGTTATGTGCATTTGTAATTGCTTGTTTTTTTTGTTATTTTCTAGAGAGAATAATTTATGGCTTCAGTCGCAGATATATTTTTTAATATTGTCTTATATTGCTTGATTATTTATGTCACTAAGTTTCTTTATTTAACTGTGTAGCTTTCGTAACGTAATTGCCTACTCAATCCATTTTGTTTAATGGAAACCAATTAATAACTAGCTCGGTATTTTTTTACCAGGTCCCTATTAAGTTTTAGTTTGTTAATTTACTTGTAAGGATTGTTGGTATAAGTCTTGTTCAAAATTGCGTTCCTAAAGCTATTATTACCGGAAAATGGTTTTATTAGGGGTCCAAGGAGGATTCCGCTTTTAAGTAGGCGCTTCATATGCATTTAGTCACGCAAGTCATATTCATTTATCTGATACTAGTAACTTGGACCTCCAATTGATAATGGTTATAATTTATTGCAATATGTTAATGAAGCAACAAATTAAGAAAAACAAGATCTTATAAATAATTTTGTATTAAATTGAAAAATCTAATTTTTCACTCCTTGTAATCCGCGAAACTTATTTTATATAGTTTAAATAATTAATACACAGTACAATTATGTTTGTTACAAAAATATGTGTATTAATTGCTAAAAAAATATGGTAAAAAACTCGGCAACTTTTCAAAGTTTATTGCATAAGCTTTCGATTGTTATACTTGAATACATTTATAACCATTATGTCGCTACGAACTAGCTAGGAAGATCGATATTATCAGTGTCCTGACGGACCGCATGGTACGAAACGCTAAACGATAACCCCCCTCCTCCCCATAACAAAAAAGCATTGTAAATAATCAAGAGAATTCATACTATATCTTAATGTTTAAAAATAAACATGCAGTATTTGTTAGACAAAACACTTAAAGTGAGCCTTATATTATAAAACAGTAAAAATACACTGATTTGCATCATTAGTTATTGCAATGCTGTTTTAGTCGTGGCTATTCTTTTCTATGAAATATTCCATGGACACAATAATAAATTTTATCGCTACGAGCTAGCTGCGACTCGGGCGAAGATCGATATTATCAGTGTCCTGACGTACCGCATGGTACGAAATGCTATATGATAATCCCTAATTCTTCCAAAAAAACAAAAAAGAGTATTTTATTTCAAACATTGAAAGAAAAAACGTCATTGCTTAGCTTGTAGTCTAAAAATAATAATGCATGTGTTGCTCAATCTAAATTGACCTTCAAATAAACCTATGTATAACAATGATTCGTATCAATGGTTTTTAATACTGTTTTTTTTTCAATATAATTTTATGAATATAAAAAAAAATATTCGACATTTTATTAATTTATAATTATTAATATATTTTTATTAATTTATTAAATATAATTAATATCTAAATTTTTTTTATAAGATATAATAAATATGATAAATATTACTCATAGTTTATTATATTATATTTTAGATGTTTCACGCTGACAAATTGTACATACTGTTATATTTCAAAGCTTAACATTAAGCTTCAAGTGGCTAAGTCTTTCTCACAATAAATTGCTCTAAATTTCTGGAGAATTCTCAAGATTTATTGATTTTAAAAATTCGAATTTCAACATCGTTCCTAAACAAATCAACGGATCTGTACCAACATGTTATATACTCGTCTAAGCTTTAATCAGAAATCCTTGCTCTTTTTTCACTACCTGCTCAGAATGCAACTGTGACTTTAGCGCATTGCAATTATCTTTAAAACTGCAGTGATTCAAAGTTAAAATAAAAAAAATAGTATTATTTAATTTTTTAGTTAAAAACATTTTATTAGATTTATTGCGAAATGAAAAATCATCATATTGTATTTTATTCAAAAATTCTCGAAAAATAATTTAAAAAAAAAATAAGTTTGCTACAAAATTGAAAATGAATATTCTATTTTTGCTATAAGTTACAATATAAATGTTTTTTGGTTTTTTATATCATACATATTTTTTATGGTCGATTCTTATGAACATATCTACACTCACTAGATAAAAGTTAAAGATGATAGTTATTTTTGATTTATGTTATTTATAATTTAAAAATATTTATAAAAGCTACGCGTTACACTTAGCATAAAAAAATCTTATTTAACGACTAAAACAAAAAAATAATACCTTATAATCGACATATATATTAATATATGACAAAAATTTTGATGTGAAAGATAATCTCTTTATCTGTTTTAAAATTTAATTTTAGATTTAGTTCTAAATTTGTGCTTTAGTGAATTTCATATTAAGTTTGTGTTGTAAATTAATTACAATAAAAAAAAATTAGTTGAAAAACCAAGATTTTTACTTATATATAAAAAAATTAAATGAACTGCATAATTATTTTTAATTATAATTTCATTACATTTCATAATCACAATATTTTGGTATCGCATATAATTTAATATGGTCCGCAAGGACACCGATAATATCGATCTTCATCAGATGCAGCTAATTTGTAGTTAAAACAACTATTTTATTTCCAATCAATAAACCTGTAAGCTGGACGTACAGAGAGTTTAATTAAAATACCTCAAATTCTATTCGAAGCCTTTCACGATACACACACAACCCTTGAAACCTTAGCAATAATATAAAATTCGAGGCATTGCTGGGCTCCATCAAGACATTCTAATTTATAAAAATATATAAAAAAGAGAAACTTCATTGTAAAAAATCGTACTAAAACTAAAACAGCTGTATATTAATCTAATTATATAATCTTAGTATTAAATTTGTATATTGTAGAAACTAAATCATGTATTTAGTTGTGTAAGTATAAATATTATCATCAATGAATTAATGAAATTTTATATCAACAAATATTAATATTTCAATTAAATTTATGACTTAATAAATATAATTAGTTTCAAATAGTGTACAAAAGTTATTCATTTAAGATTAGACTACTCTTACAATTACAATTAGTATAATGAATACATGTTGTTACTGCTTAAGGATAAGAAGTATATTTCCGTATTATTCACCTTTTTGTTATGTTTGTTTCCAGGTGACGCGATAAGGGGACAGTGAATACTCGTAGAACGGTGACAAAACATCCGAGTGTGTTGTTGTAAAGTGGAATTGTCGTTGTTAACTGTGTGTTTTGTGGTTGCTGAGCGGACAAACGGCGGGTCAACCAAGGTACGATATATCACCAATTTTAGTCTAGCAACTCATCTAGACAAACAACCCAAACACGTAACCCCCAAATACACGTAACCTCACTATATTGTGTCAACACTATTGGGCCGGTAACGAGGACTTTTTGAAGCGCAAGCAAACCGTAAATTTAACACCTTTCACACACATACTATGTGCTGTATTTGTGTTGTATATATAATCAAAAATCCATAACTAATATGATCGTATTTTTCGAAAATTAAAAAAATCGTATTTTTGTTTTCCGTTATTCCACTGGTTGTTATGGAGACCTCTTAATTGTTACAAACAGCGCAGATAGTTAAAATCTTATATATAAAAATACAATTAAATTACATATATTTAATTAGATTTATATCTTTTATGATTTTTTTATATATAAACCAAATTTTTGAAAATCAATCGTGGTTCGCATTTAGTGAAATGTATTTTTTTTTTAAGAAAAGCTTTTTTATATATTTTTCAAAGAATTTTTGTTAACTGAAAATGCTTGACCCGTAGTATATTTTAAATAAGCGGTAGTCATTAGCCACTAAATAAATTATCAAATCGGTCGTTTCTTGATCCAAGTTTGTCGTATTAGTCCACTAAATAGATCGGAATAATTTATGGCGTTTATTGTAATCCATGTTATAAAATATTACTATCCTAAAATACGGCAATCATCTAATTTTATTTTAAAATCGCACTAGCTTTAACGTTGACGCATTTTCCTTGACTAGAGTTATTTCCATATTCAATTAAAGTACCTAAGTTACAGTTGTCGTTAAGTTTAAGCAAAAAGAACAATGGATTAAGTGCTAATTTAAATATATTTAAATATAGATCTGGAACCACTGAAATGTGCCTTTCGGCCTTTAAAGCGATGTGTGCTTTAGTATGTTGTGCTTATATTCAAATTAAGGGTTGTTTCTATCGTAATCTATGTTACATAAGATTGTTGTGGTTATGCAAAATATTTTCATAGTATTTTCAAGTAGAAAATGACAATATTCTTTGATTGTTAATATGTGTTAGATAGTTTTTAAATTACGTACTATAAAAAATATTATATAATATTTGTACAACTTTATTCTTAATTAAATAAATTGAAAAAAATAATAGTATTGATGTTACTTCACCCCGAGCAAACATATATTAAATGTGTTAATTAAGAATTTGATTTTTGTAGTAAGCGCGTTTTTTTATTATTATTTAATATGTGTCTGAAGACTGCATTAGCAGCAAGCTAAGAGCTAAGTTCCAAAATGTGTTTGTTAAATTTAAGCTTAGAATCTAGATGTAATCCTTGATATTTAACACAAGTATTTAATTTTACTTTACTGCGATTTTTTAAACTACGTAGTTAAAAAATATTCTATTTTACTTGTACAGCTTTATTCTAAATTCATTATATTTAAAAAAATAATGGTACTGATGCAACTTCACCCCGAGCAAGCATATGTAAAAATTTGTTAATTAAATTTTAATTTTTGTAGTAAGCGCATTTTTATTTATTTAATGTGTCTAAAAGCCGGATTGCAGCAAGCCTTTAGAGCGAAATTTCAAAATGTGTTAAATTTAGGCTTAGACTCCAGGTGTAATCACCAGTATTTGACACAAGTATTTCATTTTAATTTACTGCCCCGATTTACATTTTAAAATGGCGGTAGTATAGTTTGTCTATGTTTCATAAATAAAACTGCCTCGGTTTTATTCTGGTCAATTTAAATTTTCCACCTCTCTAAATATTTGACTCTTTCAATAACTATATTATTAGGGTACATTTTTTATTTTAAAACGTCCCAAAGAACTTTAGCTAGAATTTTATGTGATATCGATAGGTAATAATTCAGTTAAGTAAATCAGATAGTCAATGGTCTGATATTTATATAGTTTTTGAATAAAACCGTCATGCCATACCGTGTCAAAAGCTCTTTCTATATCTTACGATAATAAGCCCGTATTTTTTCATATTCAAATTAGCGCAAATGTGTTTTGCCAAACCATAAAGTAAAAGTGTTTTCATATGATTTTTTGCAGGAGTAAAAATGTTCCTTAATAATTTTACTTTCTAAAGATACCCCTGAATGAAAAATAGTTTTTTTTTAATATTTTAATATATTACTGTGTTAAACTGCTAAAGCGACAATTAATCAAAATTTTAAGATTTTTATAAGATTTATTACGATTTTTCAAATGATTAGGTTAGCATAAACTTTCATCCAGCTCTTAATTTAAACAAACATATTTTTTTTATATACAAATAAACATCCGCTTCCACTTCGATTGACAAATCTGGTTCAGTCAAAGAGTCACGTATAATCTCCAAGAGTTAGACTCGATCTTTGTTTTATCTGTAACATATTCTCTTTTTATTCCTAATACATTAATAATACAATTATTTGAATACAAATATAATAGTAATGTTTATTTTTATGAGCAATAATAAATTTTTTTTTTTTTGAGAGATAGACACGCGTAACCTCATTGAAATGAACGTCGTAGGTTTCCTTTCAATCAGATCCTATTACTAAATCACCTCAAATGATCGCCTAACTTAATGGTTATGGTTGTTTGAACCGAGCTAACGCTACGCAGAGGTCTCTCCGCCCACTGCGCCCTTCGAAAGTCGTCCGCCCACCTTCACCTACTCGAACCTTCTCTCGTCATATGGCATTATCCATTCGACGTTGTAATATCATCGGCACTATGACACGTGATCAGTAATCGTCGGATCACATCGGTTTTTTGCTAATTACGCAATTAGCTACGATTGTTGCTGTCTCTATGCGAGTAGGCGAAAGAGCGTGGGAGTCTCAGCGATTGTAAAAAATGCTCTATATTTGTAATTGGTGTGACAAGCGTAATTGGACTATTTGCATATGAGTGAAAGTTGATTTATTGTGTGCTGTAATTGAGTGTGAAATTATTTGTTGATGTTTAACAATCGATGCGTTTATCGTTACATCAGTGCACAATTAATTCAGGCATGATATCAGAACTGTATCGATTTCATTATGTACTTATATATTTTTTTCAATTATATTTATTGAATAATATATATTTAGACATCGCAATGTAATTGTGACTCAACATCGTTCCAGGAAATATTTACAAATAATTGAACTAGAATAGAAAAATAGTGAAAAAATCATGTAGAATAATTTATTTATTTTAACAATATTTTCTTTAGTAGAAAGTTTTTTTAAAAACAAAACTTATAATCAGATTGTTAAGAAGAAGACCTTGATGATCTAAGCATATATTTTTTTGTAATACAAATTATACTAGATTCTTTTTTTTCTCTACATAAAATGGATTTTTAAATATTTTTTTTTAATAAAATATTTTTACTGTGAAATTGTCAGCTCTTATAAATTCGCACAGAAAAAGTGAGAACAAAGTGTTGAAATAAATTATTATAATTAAAAACTCATTGTAATAACGTAATTTACATACTATTCATAATGCAATAAATTAGGCAAAACAATGCCGAAACTTTTTAGCATAACCCTTTCGCATATAATACATACAATAAATCAAGCAGTTCGTTAATCTACATCCAAAACGATTTCAATCATTGTCCCCACAAAATGATATACGAGGTGTTTAATGCGCCGTTACATTTACAACTATTTTGTAAACATTGTGTTTTACCAGATGAATATTCAGAGTTCACGTGGGCAACTATTTATGACCATATACCTTGCAAATTTGCATCACGTGTATTTATAAGTACTCGGAATAATATAACGTACATTTTGTGTGTATACGTAGGTATTGTACATTATAGATATGTCTAGATACATATTTATTACATATCATCAGTCATGTTGTACGTTTATGGACACGGCGTATGTGGGATTATCAATCAAAGCGAAGACAGTTCTGACGTGTTTGCCTCCGATGTGGAATAAAAACACAAGGCGACACAATGGATGTAGAAGTCATTTTTAGGTTTTACAATTTGCAATTCACTATTTAATGGGATTTTTTGGTGCTAAGTAGCGTCCATACATTGGATTCTTATTTAAACCCCTCATTTTTAGCGTAATTTATAGCATATCAGAGAGTCCTTTAATTTTCAATATTTGCATTATTATTGTATTATATATAAAATACAAACCTTCTGTCTTTAACTTATAATAAAAATAATCTAATGGGTTTTAAGAAAAGTCTTCTTTCAATTATAATTATGCAGCTATAAACCCATCTCAAAAGGGTCTTAAATACTTCAACTAATTGCAGCCTTGTATCAAAAAAAGTAATGTAAAAAGCGGTTTAACGAACAGGTCATAAAATTTTCTCTTTTATAAAATCTTGTATGTGAACAATCAGACTTGAAATACGTGTCTCTAGTAATAAGCTTTTCTTATAAAAATAATGATTTTTTTTATATGTCATTTTATTAAACTGGGGTTCGAATTTCGTCACTCAATTGCAAATGTGATTTTATTTACTTCATTTATGGGTATATTTATAATTGATCATATTCGTAACATGTAATATATATTCAGAGAATTCAGTTTAATGTCAGTTTCTTTTCTAGGAATTTGCCATTTAGCATCATTTTGCAATTGAAAGTAAGGTGGAAGTATTTTAAAACAGTCAAATGGATTTAAAATATCTAAATGTATTCAGCACTTACCTAAAACTTCAGTTGGAGCTTAGAAAATATATTATATATTATCAAATACAAATATAGATTTCACTTACTCATATTGTTTTAACATAATTGGAAATACATAAAGCAGGTTGACATTAACACAATCAACCCAGTTTTCGTTGAAATTACTTTACTTTGTGTAAGTTTCATATATGAACACTGCTTTTTTTTGTTGTTTAAAGTTAAAACAGATTTTTTCGCAGAGCATAATTTCAATAGCTTCTCTGTGTTCAAAAATTCTCGATAAAACTTCACAATGACAGAGCCATCAAACTGCTATAGGGTAGAACAAATCAGATTATTCAGCCTTTATTTCTGTGAAAAATATTACGAAACTGACGACAGTTAAGTTTATCGGTGACACGACTGGTTCAATAACACATGATATATCAAAATATTTCCCACAAAGTAACAAAAAAATATTTACTGTAATTATTTTCACCTAAACTTTTTATTATACAAAATATTCTTTATTTCGTAAAGTGCACTTGTTATAATTTGCCAAAGCGCTTTGAGAAAACATAGATTTAGCAAGGGACTTAGAAGTTAAAAAGTTAAAAAAAAAAAAAAACTGGGCGAAGCCAAAACAAATTGCTATTGAATTGCTTATTGATGTTTCTCACAATGTACTTAACACTTCTAGCAACTGTTTTCATCGAAAGCTTAATAGATTAAAATATGATTTATTCACAATTGGTAAATGGCTATACTGTATTATTTAATAACTGGTCTTAGTTACAGTCTCGTTTTTCTTTATTTTTGTTGCGATAAAAATGCGTTGTGATAAGATAATCTGTTTTTATTTAACTTTTTAATCGTTACTTTTCTGCAAGTTGTGAATGTGCTTAGTCTAGTAATGACGAATTTTAATGACTTTCCATTTTCTTTTTTTGAATAAAAAAAATGTCATCCAGTTCGATAACAAAATTATTTACTTTACATTAAAAGCACGATATTCGAAGTTTACTGGTCTTTTCTTTTCTGGGTTTAACAAAGACAAAACAAATATTCAGGGGTAATAAAATCAAAACAAAATACCCGGGGTACTAAAGACGCTGTCCAATTATAGCTTCGTAATGTCATAGCAAAATGCAAAGCAATAAGAGCTCCACATACTATCATATCTCATAACTCCCTTACTTAACGGTTGGTCGTTACTCGTTTCGTTATAGCGCATTTCTTTATTTGTGAGCATAACTAGTTTTCGGATATTAAATTGTATTTCAACTGAGTTTTCATATTAAATTGTTTGGTTTTAAACGGGTATGTACTTGTTAAAATTATTAAAATTATTAATTTAAAAAATACAGAATTTTCTGCATTTTAACGAAAGTGAATATGAACTTTCCCCCCGAACAAACGTGAAACTTTCCACATGCTGTCGCATCGCCAGGGCCGGCGCGGGGTTAATTTTATTACCGAAAAAGTTTGTACCGGTAACTTTTTCCACGTGTATGTCGCCGACGAACGGCGAATTTATCGTTTACGGGCCGTAAAAAGGGAAAAGGAGACATGCACTTAAACGGCGTCGCCCATTGTTTTTCTTGTTTCTCCCTTTGGCTTCCGCCGATTTCCCGGTCGTCGTGATTGAATGGCGGAAGCTACTTCCGCGATACACCCTTGACAAAGAGAATTTTTCAAAATCTGAGGGTGGAAGGAACAAGCAAGCCTACTACCCTCGACGGCGGTACCTCCTAAAATCAATTACGGCGCCTTTTGTTATCCGACGTTTTTTTCTGTGTGTAGAAAAAAAATCACTCTTTCAACGCACTTTTTTGTGAAGTTTTTTATTTATTTTTTTGTATACACATATAATATATTACGTAGAATAAATTCATGTGTCGCTCAAACTCACGGACTGTGAAGTGCTTGATTGTGTTCTTACATGCAATGCTGAATTATTTGTAAAAAAATAATCGCAAACGCTATAAAAGTTTTTAAGTTAAAAGAAAGTTAATTTAGAGCTTTATATTAAATCAGAAAAAAAACTCATTATAAGTAAATGTATTTTTTGTAGCATTATAACGCTAAGCTTTATTTTAAATTAAGATTCTCGTCATAATAAACTTAATTTATATTTTTTATTAAACACTGATTTAAATGTAAGTCTATTTTTTGATATATATATATCTTACACTTTTGATCTTACATATTACAAAAGAAAATATTTTAATTGCATCTTTATTATTGTTTGTGATATACAATAAAACATTTTTTAATAATATATTATAAATAGATTCAAAGATTCTTCTGCTGTATTTATTTGTTTACTAGCAACTCTTTATTTATTATATATATAGATACATTTACATTACTTGATAGCTACAAAAATGATTAATACATACGCTTTTAAAAAGCATTTAGTGTCGTTCAAAATGGAACGAAGTTCAAGCTATGTTGTTGCATTTTAAATTTTGCCACTATATTGCGCAGTATCAGGGAAGAAGACTCTCTGGTGACGCGTTATCTGTCGCTGCGGTCACTAGAAAGTGCTTTAGTGGCGGCTATTCTATAGAAGGCGTAAGACTTTTAATGGCTTGGTCACCGTGCGTAGTTATATAGATGCTAATGAAAGCTCAATCGGACAAGGGCGGAGCCCCGGCAGTGAATCTCGATTCTTACGCCTGACCTCAGAGCGACTCAATTACGATTGACGCTTAAGATCTCTTTTTTGCGAGAGTTTTAGGTACGAAATATAAAAAAAATATATAACCTTCAAAATATAGAGCCTTCGCTGATAAGTCATCCCTATCTCGTCACACAATTAAAGTTTCTGATAGCAGCCACACTTATGTTCAATTTAGATTTTTTGAACATGGAAAAAATCTTATTATCAGACGTGCAGTTGTAAAACAAAAAAAAACACGTCATCTTCAAAATCATCATAATTCATATGTAAATATGTATTATATTTTTAATATATTTATGTATATATTATTTTAAAACTCTTGAAATGTTTATTTTGCTATAACACATATAAAAATTAAGTAGAAATAGATTGTAAACTAATAAAAACAAAATAATTTATGAAACAAGTTAATTTGTCCAATAATTAAAAACATCACGTGGTGTAAGAATATTTTAAAATCGTATATTTTTACTAATAAGCAGTTGTTGTGTAAAATATTATTATTTTGTTGCACCTCTTGTGCTTTTAATACCTCTAATGCACGTAAAAGCATAAATTAAATCAATAATTCAATGAGTTCGTGGTCTAACTCATCATAGCATACTATTTTTATCACTCATTGAGCATTGAAATCTATTTTTTTTAATTATGGCTTAAATATATATTATGCCGACTTAATTAGGGACTATTTAATATTTTAGCCAGTTTAATATTTTTTTTTATTGCTTTATAACATTTAATAAAAAAATTAATATTTTTGTCTGATAACATTTTTAACAATTACAAAGTTGCAGTCCAAATTTAGACAAATACGTTAAAAAATCAGTTTTAAAATCCATCGCTTTTACTATTCTGTCGATTAAGTGGATACCTTTCATTCCGGAATATATGAAGCACCCCCGGAATTTGCCGCTTTAGATTTCACACAATTCGTCACATTGACGACGAAAACAGTGCACGTTATCTGACGTATATAAATATATTTTACTCATATTCTAAATCGTTATTTTTCTATAATCTAAAAAAGGTCAGCTTTTCTCTCAATAGGTCTATTTTATGCGTTCTAAACGCATTTTTATGGTCAATTACGGATTTTTGCAAGTATAAGACTGTATACATTATATTTTTGGGGTTATCGGCATTTATACATTAATCAAATGATTTGCAAAAAATCATCCACAGCAGGTTTATCACATAAGCGTGCAATTTTTCAATCTTCATAAAGGGTAGATATTTTTACCCTTAACCAGATTTACTGCACCCATTTCGACGTATTTTCAAAAATTCTTTGAACTGCTGTAATATTATATTATCGACTAACTATAATTGTTTTATTGTTGATAATCTTACTAATGACTTTTATATTGTAAAAAAAATATTTAAAATAACGCCAAAAAAATATAGACATACAATATTAATTATTAAATGATAAAAAAATTATAACGACAAATAAAGACCGAAAAATTATAACGACAAATTAAGCGAAACTGGACAACTTAACCTGCAATATTTTTTTTAAATTCGAGTGAGCGATTAAAAACGACAAAATCCTTTGTATAGTTCTCAGAATTACAGTTAAAACTACCTGCTAAAATATTTCGATCAGACTATGCACTTGTAAAGAGTTACACACCATTTTAAGGGGTGCCCCATTATTATGGCCAATGCATTAATTCTTATGATTTTTTTGTATATGCCTAAACATATATTATTTTATAATCGTTAATAATATTAATTAGGTACTCAAATAAATTATGTTTTTCACTTTGCACAATTTACATGAGTAGAAATTACTTTGCTATAAATTTCAATACAAATGTCTTTAGTACGAGACCCACGTATTTAATCTTTTCTGCAAACGATTAACTCGCCCTATTTACGTAACTTGGAATATAAACCCACCCATTATTCACTTGCCATCGTCTATTTAATTGGAGTACCCTAATATATAAAGGGAATTTAACATATGCATTATTTTGTATTTTACACAATCTACGGAAAGTGACATTGTGTTTGAGAAGTATATTTTATGATACATTAGTACAAACACGTAAAATGCTTGTCTCAAGAAGAATACCATTATATACGATTAACTTTTTCAATGACAGTAACAAAAGTAACTGGGTCAAACTTTTGACAGATTCTGCTTGAACTGTAAGAAACTTGAACGTATTAAACATATAAAGTTTTAGATACACATGTGAATGTGTTATTATTTATATCTTCTCTTCTTTGTCGTTGTACTATTTTAATATATATGTATATACTTTTAGTGTTTTATATCATTACAGCGATTATTTATATTTATATTAAATCATGCTATGGATGTAAACAATTAAAAAAAATATGCTTTACAGATAGGGTCAATATCAGTTAAATATTTTGTTGTGGGATGTGTTAACAATCCTTTTAACGTTTCTTCAGATCGACCTTTTCTCCACTATTCTTCAAAGAGGTCGTCAACCCTCTTTCTCCGGTCCTTTTACTCAGTGTTCTTACATTTTCTTCAAATCACGATCGCAAGTTTTCGGCTGACCGAGCCGAAAGGGACAGTGCTTTATTTTATTTTTTTAACAAAGCACAAAGTTTCTGACACTTTTGCACAGTCAGCCGAAACGTTTCGCAATATGTGATTATTTTATCAATTTCTGTGCCATCGTGCTTTTAAATATTTTATGGTAAACATATATAATATTAATAATGTAACACTTGAGTAATGTCTTAGTATAATACATTGCTGCATTTAAAAGTGTATGGAATAGTTAAAAAGCATTTAAAATTCTGTTTCACTACAGGTGTTTAAAGTATGTAATTATTTTAAAGTTATTATATATTTATAGTGTAAATTATGCGCTTCTTGATTATTAGTTTTATTTAAAATAAAATATATTTTTAAACTAATATGTAAGTCGCATTTAAGAATAAAAATTTAACACCCTTTCTGTGAGTGTTTGTTTTTTTAATTAAAACATTGTTCAAGAGCCTGTAAGCAATTGAATAACCGAACTCTTCAAAATGTAACTTTACCACTTGACGACGGATATAATTACACATCTTTGAGAACACTTCTGAGACCTATTCAAGTAAAACCTAAAAAAACTTGAATTTTATATCTGAGACACTTCAAGCCGTCGCATCCACTTCAATCTTCCACTTGACAGTTTTTGGTTAAAATATATTATATAACATTAACCTGAATTTTAATTTTAATAAACAACATTGCATAGTTGTTTGTTTTAATGGAACATATAATTTATGCAGTCATGTTAATATGAAAAATACTGTTAGTATACAATACCAATATGTTCTTAAGACTCACGATCAAGATTGTAATTCCACATACGTTTATATCTGGATTTTATTACATTATATCTCAAATTTTTGTTCGGCTCGATGATTGCAATATACATTTATTTCACGTCTTATCGTCGAGCCCAAAGGGTTAGCGCGTTTTTCTCGTTGAGGAAATTTCCGTATCATTACGCCGTATCTGGTAAACAAACGGTGGCGATAAGAAAGTTTCGAACGAATAAGTTACGGATATCTTGTTAATAATAAGTTTGTTTAGCCTAAATTCGTTTCCATTGTTGTATCGTATTAAACGGAAAATGTGAGCGAAATCTTCAACTGGAGCTTAACCGTTGATTTGAAGTTGATGTTGTAAAGTTAGTAAGCAAATATTTGTGTCTAAGTACATACCGATGTTTTTTCATAAAATTAAATTTGTTCTATCAGTAAACGTCATTTTGTGAGATTTTTTTTATATTAGAAAGACTCAACTTTAATTTTAATTCGAGCCCAATATATTTACGATCTAGCCTTTTACAAAAAAATTGGCGACCCCTGCTTTAAAATATATTGTTTTTTATATAGTAATATTTATTTATATATTGCTATTAAATATCTCATAAAAGAAAATTAGCTCTTCGTTCCCTAACTGTATATTTATGGCACAATATCGCTTTCATTTCGTTGTTTGCCTTTTTTTATTTTCCGACGGACGCTACAAAGAACCGAGACAAAACGAAAGCGTCAAATTACCTATGAATTTCGTTTTAAAGTCCCGCTATTTATTCAAAAGGATGTATCGACTAGCAGTTTAGCACTATCGAAAGGCTCCTTTTCAAGCAATTTGTTCTACTGGCACCCGTTCTCATCACCTACCCTCCCACGATACCACCCCTTTTGAGCTCGCCGTGATCTGGCGCAAAATTGCACAAAAAGGCATCGCGAGAAGAATCAATTACCTTGTGCCGCGGGGAGAAACTTGAACCCGGGAGCTTTTGCGCTTTAAACTTTTTATCCGTTATTATGGAAAATCGCTCTACTTAAGAATTTCGCCCACAACAACGCACGCAGAAAACCTCTCGGATTATGCGCATTTGAGAATATTTAATTCAGCATGCGGCTGAAATTGTGTAGAGGTTTTTGCGGCTTTTCTAAAACGTAGTTATGGAAATATGAGTTATTTTTAAACTGATATTGTATATGTGAAAAATAAGTGTGAAGGATTGATCTTGTGATTTTATTTTGAAGCCAAATGGGTGTAACTTTGTATGACAGTCAAAATAGTCGCTTTATTTTATAAACATATGAGCCGTTGATTCTGAAAGTGGGGCAAGTCCGTATTGAGTTATTGTTGGATAATTAATGGTTTGTGTTTGAACTGATTTAAAAATATTTTTAGTCTTTTTTTATAAAAATTTGATACGTATAAAAATCTTCCCATTTCATGTAGTAAAAATAAATTTTGTTTGAGACATATTTGTATTAATTTGTAATAGTCCTCTAGAATGGACAAAAAATTGGTTTTTCTAATAGCCATTTCTACAACTCCAAAATCGCGATCATTTGGCAAGAATGAATGTCCAGATAATAAGAATTTATGGTCAATAATATCTATATTGTTATCGCTAGACTAGACAATTTTCATCTACATTATGGCCAACTTTATTTATAAGCGATAACATGTTTTTGATATGTTTTGATACATTTTGTAGATGTTTTAAGCAACAAGAAGCTACTTTTTGTGATCCTCTGGCTGCAGTTGGTTTATCCCAGGTATACATACGAATTTCATCATCATATAAATTGTGGAAACCTTGATTTAAAACATATAAAATTCGTTTATAGTATCAAACAGAAACTGTCAGTTTATGGTATGGTAGTGCTTTTTACAAATCAAATGTAAAACTAAAATAGTTTCCTGTTTTTTTTTTAAGGCTAACGCTTTATCTTATTGTAAAGCTTTTTTTTAGCTAGTTCTACATCTTTTAAATGAAGTTCATGTTGTTTCATCAGATTTGTTTTTTTTTTCAATTTTGCGTGACGTGTTAATTTGCATATTGAGCGAATCGCACTTTTGGCACGGGTCTTTACATGGATGATGAAAGTGCAAATTAAATTCTTTGCTACAAATTGCTATTTTCATGTTGATTGAGTGTTACGATTCTCATCACGTAATAAACTAAAATAAAAGTAAATTGCTCATACATACAATAAAATAGTGGTAAATTTACTCATGCGTAAACTCAACTCTTTACGATTGTGTTTTTAATACATTTGCATGTTTTGCATTTGCATTTACAACTCTGTCAAAGTATACGAAAGTGGAAACGTGCTCTATCATCGTTTTTCGATTTGCGTAAGACATGGCACTAGGGACGGACAGTTGCCACGACATCTAAAGAAGTGCCCTTCAGTCTCCTTGGCTTTGGTCCCACAAAAAAAAATGCCGAAGAACGTGTCAAATCCCCGTTCGTCTGAAACGAATGGGAAAATATGGGCGTCTCAGAAGTTTTCCGAACGGAATTTTGAGAAAAATCGGTTCTTCAAAATAAAAACATAAGCAAAAATAGCTTGCTTTGGCTGCATCCGCATTTCGGAACATCGAGCAATTTATCTTGTGAGAAAAAATACGAAACAAACACAAAGGTAGGGGTCTCGTCTGTGTCAAACCTCTCGCCTGAAAAAGGGATACCGCAAAAACAGTTGGACCCTTAGGTTTTAGACCCACGGAAATATCTCCGCGGTAAAATGTCAGAAATAAATTCAAAACACGAGATGAATGCTGTATAAATATTGTATGGAGAAAATACGGCACAGAAAAAAAAGAAACAAAACGAATAAATTTGACCTCACAAATTTATGATAATATTGTTTGAAGCGTGACGCTTTTCTTTTAAGTTTTATATGTTTTTTGACCTCTATCCGGACCTTGTTGCGCTTCAGGAAATAAACTTATCTTTTGAGATAGGATGGCTTATATTTTTGAATAAATAAAAAAAATTGTATACTTCCGATTAATTGTAATTAAAAATGTTTTATTTCATGTACATTTTAATTATATTAAAATTCTAAATTTTAAAATAATTATTAGTCATGATTTATATAATAAAATTACTACAAGAAAAACTTGTATTATTATAAAAAAATATGTTATTAAAATTATTTAAAAAAAATAAAACCTAATGTGAATAAAATAATAATAAGAATATAATTATCTTTGTGACAAAACATATTTCTGTACATTTTAGGCAATTATTAAAGTGTTTTATTAAATCACAGACATATATACTACTCTTACAAACATTTTTATGTTTGTGTATAAAAAATGTGCATATTTTTTAAATATATATATGTATTAATTAAAGCTAGGAAAACTCACACAAGCCATTTTCACTAAAACTGCCGATGGCTGACGTTGAATTTTCATGTCATGTCATGTGTGTATTTTTTTTAATTTTCCCAATTCTGCCTTCGCCATTCATTCCACGATACCTTGATCCCAACAAGTGAAACAGTTACCCTGGCGCTGTCTGTTTTTTTTTTGAACACACAGAAAATGTAAACATGACTCTTTCGTCCGGATAATCCGTACCAACAAAAAAATACACATACACACGTAGGATTTTTCCAATAGTCGAAAAAAATATTATGGTCTGATGATTTGGGATACGAGCCCTCATCTCGGCTGACTGAAATTTCGATCACGTACTCCCACTACCCCTTTTTACATAATAGAATACACGTAATACAAAATAACATATTCCGAAAGAGGTTGCCTATATGTGTAATATGTTGTATTTCACATACATACGACGTTATTTTCTTTATGTACTGGCTTTTTGTGTAATGCTAGACTGCAAATTGTACATTTATGCCACCACAAAAGAATATTTTATTAGAATGACCAATAAATATTTATGTCAAAAATTATAATAAAATCACGTATCGTACATGTATTTTATTTTGGTAAATATTTTTGGAAGAAATTTCTTTTCTGGTGCTGTGATTATTCGCAGTATTCCTTATATAGATGCTGTATGACTTTTTAGATCTAAATATTCATGCACAAGACTATTTTTTTTAATCATCAAATAATATATACCATACGAATTATATATTTTTATTTAAAAAAATACAATCTCTATCTTCTGTATTTGTAAAATATAGGATTTTCTACTTAAAATTCAGCCTAATTCTAATTTAGCTCAAAAGATAATTTTTTTTTCTTAATATAGCCCTAATATAAATGTAAGTTTAATTATCACTTAACTAAATTGATATTATACAAGTTGCATGTGTAGTCAATGTTTTATATTATCTTTAACAAAACTCGCCTTTAAAATTTTGCGTACCTAATTCAAACTTTAGTAATTTGCTTACTTTAAAATTGCTTGAATACCTAAGTTTTATTTCTATATAATAGGTATTTTATTACTGTAATTTATGATTTAAATTAAATTAATATTAAGGTTTTATCAGTGAACGATGATTTAATGTATAAATCCTCTTATAAAACTTATTAATATGTGTTTTTTTGGCGTTATTACAGTGGCATAAAATTAAACGATTAAAATTATTATTATGATACCGTCAGTAATTTAAAAAAAATAACAATACTAATATTTTTAATCACAAATTAGAGATTTTTAAGAACTTGTATTTTATAAACAAGTAATAGACGTCAATTAAATATCTATATTTTTTGTTTATTAAGAACAAAAAATACAGCTAATAACGACCTTGTTCGATTTTCTTTAATAATTACGTTATTCAACCAAAAGATTAGAAAAAATTAAGTAAACCTAAATATAATTATATATTAATCACTAGTTTTGATCATTTATATCACTATTTTTATCCTTTATGTCACTATTATTATCGTGATTGAGCTAAATAGTGCATAGTGACATCTATTGATTTTAATATATAATAAAATATACGTCACTGATTTATTCCGTATTTGTTAATTCGCTTTTGAAGGCAATGTTCCGCTCCTTTAAATTTTTGCTATGAATTTTTCTATTCGCCCCCCTCTCAGCAGAACCGAATATAAGTGCCACTAATTTAAAGACTTTGATCTTTTTCCGGCATTTCGCTATTTTTTGGTAGATGTTGATTGTGTTTACCCCATTGTAACGTATTGGGCTATCGCCTAACATGTTACACGTAAAAGTTACAATAAATGTAAAACTAATAATATCATAAATTGCATAACCAGCAGCACTCCAGAGTATGTTAAATACTATCTTAAATATTGCCAGTCATACTCTCTATGTATTTAGGAAGGAACTATGTTAGATCAATATAAAAACTAAAGGTTGGTACATTTACTAAATCTTTTTTTTATTCAACAATTATTTAAAATATTAATGTATAGTTTATAGTATTTAGACATGAAATAATGTCTGGTGTCTAGATTGGTTTGTTTTTATCCCTTTGGGCTACCGCCTGTGATGGTACAGCTGAAAACTTACAATAAAATAAATAAATTTTGAAACACAAATAAATTCCGTATAAACCCAAAACTTTCTAAAACTGTATACATAAATCACTGGAATCAAAACTTGTATAACCGTTGAACACCACTAAACAATGTATTGCACTCATTGAAACGCGCAGTTTATGCTCGATATAAACAATAGTACTATTTCTTATTTATTCGCGTTAAAGGACCTTAAAACATTGAATTGCTTTATTAAATTTTACATTAACGTCAAATATCGAACTAATAACAGCAATATAACTTATAAATAAATGTTCATTATAATATTTATATTCAGATGATTATTGTTTATATATAGTTCTATATATGTTTATGTTCTCACTATACATAATCATGTTTAATTGGTATTTGTATAAGATATTTATATATGGCAACCATCAATCTAATTTCATGCCACCCACTCTTTCCCACATAAACCTAAAAGAAAACAAAGATAATATATATATATAACTAAACAAATCCGGCTTTCGAAAACGTCTCCATTCTCAGCTGCGATTTATTCGTCCCGATTTAACACCGGGACGTCCCTAGGACGGGTCCGAATCCTGTATAAGTTATTCGCTATCGGGAGCGGGACGGGCCGATCTCACCTGTCCCACCTGTCCCGCAAAGTGTCTCTCCTTGGGTCTCCTCCCCACACTGCGGGCACTTGGCTGAATAAAAATGAGACCTGAACGTGAGTTTGCATTTTCAGCGGTCTGAAGGGACCCACCCTGCCCGTTGCTTTGATGCATTGCTACGTGACGTCGTTATTTTCGCCGGTGGTATTTAATTACGATTCGGCAAGGAAAAAGAAGAAAATCGGGGTGGCTTTAAAGTAAATTGGATTTTTATTTTTATAATAAGTAAAAATGTCTTTGAAAATATAATGAGAAGGAAACCCGAACAAGTTTAAAAGTGCAGAAGCATATCTAGATTTAAAGAGCGTCATACTGTTAATAGAGTCTCTGGAGACTACTGATATAAAATAGAGGACTGTCTCATTTAAAAGGAGTTACAATCTAAAAAGCTTCAAGCTTTTAATGCTAATCTGAACTTCTTGATATTGTTAAACGAGTCTCCTAATTCTTCGTGAGTAAGAAGTTTTTTTGTAAATTGTCGTGCCGTTGGATTATTATTATGCCCTTCGTGTGATCTAATATAACAAAAAAAAAGTTCTATATGATTCTGACTTATTTTATAAATGTGGAATAGGTAGTATTTCTGTCGATTTGTTTTCGTTAGAATTTAGACAGCGATATGCAGAATACTTAACGCGTATTTTTAAGCTGTTTTTTTTATCTTTTAATCAAATTTTTGAATAAATTTCTCAGCGCGGTCAACCGACTTGATAATGTTGGCATCTGTCGACAGACTAATTACAGTTGACTGTTGCATCGGTCGATATCGGGCAACCGAACAAAAACAATATGCGAGTAACGTGAAGTCAAACATAGTTTGAGAAACCCTGATGTAGGGTAGTGATACTTGGTTTACAATTTTTCATTTTTTTATTTTTTACACTGCGATTTTTCCGCATTGCACCGCCATAATTTGTCGTTTATCTTCATTGCGCGTCATCCCAGATGGATGTCGGGGGCCGTACGTCTATTTTTGTTCGAGTGGTGGTACCAAGGTACTCTGGTAGCTCTGGATCATTTATCATTGGTTTTGTTCAACCCTGAGGAAAATTCCCACGGACCGCACGGCTCCCCTTTTCGTAATTAACGTCGTTTTGTACGCTCGTAAACATATTCCAAGAGAATATAAGCGTTGTAATTTGACGCGAATTCACTCCCTCGTTTAAAATGCGGGAAGTCCATATATTCTATACGTAAAGTTTCAAAGAATATTTATTTTATTTATGGGAAAAAATATTGCAATTATTCATAAAATTCAGAGCACCAGTAAAAGATTAAACGGCAAAATAACGACAACCGCAAATAATAAATCTTTGGCGTTTAGAACGGTCTTGACAGTTCATATATTTTAAATTCAACGCAGTAATATACTTTATATTAATCACAAGTTTTGTGTTGTTATTACGTTGTATTTTATAAGACGTATATTTTTGCATATCTATATTAGCTTGTTTCTTCTTTGAGTCACAAAATTCTCATCTCCGTTAAAAACAACTACTTAAAGTCAAATAGTATTTTTTTTGTATCTACGCAAAATTTAAGTTAATAAATATATTTAATTTTTAGATAAATTCAACACGAAACATAGTTATACTTCAATAAATAACATTTTATTATTATCCGTTAACAACCCCAATGATCCATCCCCACGTCCATGAAAATACATGCGAAGTGCGTGAGGAAAATTCGCACAAACGGAAAAATCTCCCTCCATTCCCATGACTGCGTGGAAACCATAGAACTAGATTAATTTCATCGTTTTGGATATCATTCCCCCAAACCTGTTTTCCCATATGTCGATCTGACCCTCGCTTTTGTTCACAGGGGTGTCCCCGCAAATTCGACCGTATTGTGATGGCGTTGCGAATTTTTATCCTATCATTCGCAATGCTAAACCGAGAGAATCTATATATTGTTCTTGTTAAATATGCTTGTTCATTTTTTGCATCCAATTTGTTGAAAAAATACCGAATATACTTTTTCAAATATCCAATTAGGGGATGCGACCGAGTGTGGTAATAGCGGGCCACCAACGAGGTGGAGTTTGCGGTTTTTATTTCTGCTTTTTGATATTCAATTAAAATAAAATTATTTTAATCGGCAATTTATTTTAGTACTAATGATTGTTGTATTTAATTAAAATAATGGAATGTCATCTTAACTTTCTTAGCTATACAACGCCATCTATTCCCATCTTTAAGTGTTTTATCAACGCAATGTTTCTATCATGTTCAATGCCTTTTTAGTGGTTTTTAATATTTTAGTCACTCCATTTATTAGTTTTAATGTCATGAAATTAATTCTTTAGTATTTTATTATGATATAATATAAAACAATGTTTTTATAAATATCTTAACACATGAGTTGTGCCGAAAGTGACTTTTTTATTTAAAGCTTCTAAGGAAGTATGCATATTTTCAAACTTCTGGCACGGACCTACCTTTTCTTAGGCAGCAGTATAAAAATTACGCATCGGTTGTAAAATATTTAAAAATATTTGTACAAATTTAATCTTAATTAAAAAAGCTCTATGAAAAAAAAACAATAATTGTTTTTTTTTTATTTTGAAATCTATTTGTTTAATATGCATAACTATACTTTTCATTTTTTACATACCTTACAATATTAGTTTACACATACATATCACTTACAAAAAAATACATTAAAAATCCTAGTAATTATTTAATTAAATCAAAATTTTATAAATTGAAAAAGTATTTTCAACCTTTTTTTATAAATAAACCTTGCAGTCGTATGTTCATTTTTATAATATATTTTATAATGTGAAGTAGAACACGGCTGCTTTATCGATCTTCTAGGCTTTGTTCCTGTTGGAACTGTGCTCCGAATGGAAGTGTCGTGAGTGTGTTTTGCATCAATATGCTCTTTTTATATAGAGTTGGTGATATTCTTTTATTTTATTTAAACCGCTTGGATAATACAGCGATTTGGAGTGGAAAAAAATTATTTTACTGTTTGCTACTTTTCTGAAAATGCTTGCGTAGCGAATTTTTTTAAGACACTCACTGGTTAATTCAAACTTGGGCACCTGCTAGATGCATTTAACCGACTTTAACGGTCAACACTCAAGTATGTTTTTTTTAGGCAATACATTTTTTTATTTATATAAGCACCAATAGTCCTAATACGCCCAAATAGGCGATCGGCACGCGCGCTATAACCCCAAACTTTGCATATTAGCAAATATGAATATTATTAAGTACATGGATTATTTTTTAATCATTAGCCTAAATAATAACTTTCACATAGCCATAAAGATTAATAATATACATCGTCTTAGTCCAAAGCATCAACCTCAGGGCAATAAAAGTAAGCATTGATCAATAACGCAGACTATTCACTACATTTTTTTTTAATACGGACCCATCTAGTCCAAAATCTACATAAAACATATAGTTGCTGTAAATTAATTCATTTATAATTTCAACAATAGCTCTTAGGCGTTTATAGCCACTATTGTATATTTTGCGTAATCAGAAAAGTCCAAATAAGCCTTTTTGCTTATAATGATTATTTTGTCCCAATGCGTGTTTATTTTTAGTGACAATGTTGACACAAATTTAAGTCCGTCCACTTACAATTTGCATGGTGATTGCTATAATAATCGTAGTCTTTGTAGCTTTGTCTGCGTCTGAATTATCCAGTCTTTGAAAATCTGGTTCAACTCTAGATTTCGGACATTTTAACTGAACCAAGGTTGACGTGTGTTTCTTTCTGAGAGTTTGTATGAACACTCATATGTTTTTAATTGGAATATTAGGTGAAAGTTTTTGATGAGATGTCGGAAGCGAGCTTCGAATGGAAGTATAGAAGAAGGTGGGGAGGTTTCGTGCTGGCCCACATTTTGCCATAACATCCAATTACAAAGCTTTGGACGTGATTGGGTTATTATCCGTATTTCTTTCTTACTAAAACCTTTTTTGTGTTGCACAACCAATTTTTAACGCAGTAACTAGCAATTTGCCGTTTTTAATGTTATATACAGTTATTTGTTAAGAATACAATAGCATTTTTAGAATGTACCTAATGGCAATTGTAATGCATTTATATTTGATTTATGACTGACACACTGTTTTATGGCTTTTTTAAAGCGTAATATGTTTTATTTTTTTATCTCACGGTGTATTTATATAAAATCTTAGTTTTATACCTACTGTCGGTTGTCAGTCTAATATTATTTTTAATTCCCTTTAATATTTTTTATTAGTATATTTTTTTATAATATAATATATAAAAATAGAGCAATATTAAAAATAACATTAAAATTTAGATCGCATGTTATTTGTACCATGCATAATATGTTACTGTATAGGCGCATTCCAGAAATACTAATATGTACATACATTCATAAGTATTTCTGGAATGCACATACAATTTATTTTGTATAGATTAAAGGCAATTATTTTTCATTTAATTTTTTTTTATTTAAATCATATAAAAATCTACTAATGCCTAGATTATTTAGATTCCAAAAATATCCGAAAAGGAAAATCCGTAATTTAAACTCGTCGGATCAATAAAAATATTATAAAACTTCAATATAACAATTTTTTGTGAAAATATCAGTGTGATCTTAGTTGTATATATAATAAATGAATAACAAAAAAAAGTTTTTTGTATGTATTAAACATATAGTAAAAAGATTACTTTTACCTGTTTGCGTATTGTACAATAGTATTTTAAAATATTTTAACTGTAACTGTAGATGTATAATATATACGTGAAGAGGTATTTTACAACAATGATAAATGTAATAAAAAATATTTTTTTTCTGAGAAATATGTTTTTATTGACTGTCAAGTTAATTGCCTTAACTGGATGTCCTTTCGAACAAAATAAAATAAAAATAAACCATCCTGTTCATATTTTTATTGCGCTCATAAATAACTGAATTCATCTTGTTTGTCGTTTTAATGTCTCAATTGAAAATACAACAGGGGAATTCCCTATTCCGTGTATGTTATCCGACCACAATACCGCTATTTCCAATCGTGGTATTACATATAAAGATATGAAATACATTCATATGGCTTTCCCTTTTCAACCGCAACTCGATTGATTGATTGATCCCCTCTCCGCCCAAACGTAAAATAATTTTCGAAAACATTTTGACTGTAATGTGTGGTTTTGGTGTGAATATTCCAAATGAAAACAAATCGATCTTCCCGTGCCAAGTGGAAATTGCTTTTTTTCGCCCTTTGCGGTCATAATTTTTAACCCTAATATCCTAATAGGTAGGGCGCAGCTCGTTAATCCGGCAGATCATCATCATTAATATCGCAGGTCGATGGTTTACCACACCTGTGCATATGATGGATGATCAGGATATATTTTTCGATAAAATAACCTTCGACATCCTGCTGCAATTTAATAATAAAAATACATAATACATGTGTAGGTATAGTGTTGTTTTTTTTCTCTGTATTATACAAAGTGTATCTTGGAAATTGATACGAAACTTGAGCACTCAGCGGATTTGCGATATTCCTACGCAATAAAAATGATAATTTGTTTCCTGTTTGCCCATCTCGTTTCTACATGACCCTTTTCTCTCTTTTTCGAAGTGGAAAAACTCCGTTGAAAAGTTTTAAGCCAACGCTACTGGCGTGACCGAGTCGCATTATTTCGAGTGGCCTTTTATTAGGCAATCTCGAAAATTTGTCCTTAAGTAACTTATGTATCGTCCAAGCACTGAAACGTTCGAGCAAAACGCCCAAGAAATATCCTGCTAACGAAATGGAAAGGATTTTTGGATCGGATTTATTTTTTGTACAAAGTTTACGGTACAAAAACAACCCTCCTTCGGAAATTGCAATAAATATATTCTTTAATTAAATAAAGTACTGGCTTTTATGCAAGCAAATACATTAATATGAATATAACAATGTGCTTTATACACTGATATACATTTTAATATTTTTATAAAGCATTCATTTTATTACAGTATTATATTTAGAATAGTCTATAATTTAATATAAAAAAAAATGTGCTTCTAACAGTATTTTTTTACATTTTAAATAAAATAAAAAATATATCATAGAATATCGTTACAAACATATTTTTATTTTATTTTATTATTAAATTCAAATTAATGATATTAACAGTAAAATGAATCAACGATTGAGAAACTTTGAAATTCTTTATTAAATTCTAAACCACAGTGTGGTAAAAAAATATTTGAAAATCTTATTGCCACTAATAAATAGTAATTGTATAAAATATTGTTATTATATTAGTAAAACTATAATACGAAAAAGCATAACTCACGTTTTCTGCTGATAAAGTGAATACCTTCCATTTCGGAATAAGAGAAGCAACCATAGATCATTTGGTTCTCTGGATTTTGCACAGATACCTAGATATATTTTTGCTTCACACTCATCAAAGAGCGTTACTATTTTTTAATCCAAAACAGTATAGCTATTGTGTCGATTAGTCTATTTAATGTGTGTTAAACGCATTTATTTTTTGACAAGTATACGACTACATTCAGTCTCTTACTTATTCATATTTATTTATTAATCATGTGTCTTGCAAGTACTAACTGGTAATATCTCCTAAAAACATTCGTAGTATCATTCAATCTCCACAAAAGATAGTTATTATGATTTATTGCACACATTTAGCCATTTTTTTAAATTCTTTCAACTAATGATTGGTTATAATCGATAGACTAAAGTTCGTTTTATTGCTAATATAATAATTGAATACATAATAATATCTTATTTATACTTTAAAATTATGAACAGTTTGCTAATATATTTTTTATAAACAATATGGACACTAAATAAGTGATTAAGAGTTTTGAGAATACTAATTAAGAATCACGGATTTATATTCAATTATTAAAATCTCTAAAAGTATTACCTTATTTTGCACTCTACTGTATGTATGTATATTTTATTATATAATAAAAAATATTTTTTTTGTTTTTATTGAAAGCACAACTATTAATTTACAATTTTTAATATAGACCGCTATTGTTATTATCAAGCCATAAAAGCAGTATTTATGTTTCTTCTTCGATCCAATCTTAGAATTTCACCATTAATATTAATTTCAAAATTATATAAGAAAAAAGAACGCTTTATTTGCTGTTCGTCAAAGGACACGTCTTCAAAAATATAACAGTAAAACGTTATTTTTATTCGTCCATTTCTGCGAATGGCACCCAAGAAGGACTCTTTCATTAATTATATGGATTCTCCCACTCCCTCCCCCACCCGTCCAACTTTTGCTTCTGTCTGCGTGTATCCTTTGCGAAAAAGTACTTCATAGTCTTTGAACGCCTCACCGAGTGACGTTTCTCCCTTCGTCCTGTCCCCTGGTCTTGTCACCGGTGACACTCTATCACACCAGGGAGGAGAGTGAAACCTGTTGTTTTTGGAGTATTTCTACATTTCCGATTCATATTTATCTCATCGCGGGGAAAATGTGTCGCTTAGTCTTGTTACGCGAGACAGATCTTTCCACTTTGTCTTACTTTGCGTAATATTTTTGTTTTTTTTTAGTGCCAATTTTACGCGTATTACGTTGTTTCGAACAAGAAAAATATTGCGAAAAATTGTTTATTACAATCTGTTCGTCGTGTAAGTATGCTACGACAAAAACGCAGTAGAATTTATATTTGTGATTCGATTACTGCCAATATTTACGAACGCTATATTAATTAGAAATAATGAAATTCTTGAGTACATTTATTTAACCGATTTTAGTCGAACCATCAATTTATTTCAAAGGTCATCTGTTAATTCTGGCCTAATATCGTACTTTTTTTACTGCATCTTTGAAAATGACTGTAACATAGGTTTTTCCGAATACAAATATAAAAATCGGACCTATGGTCTTAATTGACCATATTTATCGTCTAGATTATTATAGAATTCTGTTTTTAGTAGTTATTTTTTTTGCCTTTTATACATATCATCACTTATCAAATAAAATACTTATAATTAAAAATAAATTAGTTATTCAAATATTTTTTGAAATTACAATCTATTCTGCACCTCGATCAAAATGTTTTTAAGCACAAAAAGTACACTTGCCGCACCTTTTTTTCATAATGACAAGAGGTTTTACTTGTTTTAAAATTTTTGACAACATGGAAAATACACAAAGCAGCTCAACGCCAATTGCCTTCAAAATGTCTTTACTGTGGTGTTATTATAATATTTAATTACTGTTTTTATTTGTAGTTTTGAATCGGTTAAAAAAATTAATAGTATTTGAAGCGAATGCTTATTTTCAGTCATTTAGTATTCGATATAGTAACTAAAAGCCGGTTTTTTCTCTGAAAAAAATTCAATCGATCATCTGAGTACAAAAATCCTTATAAAACTGTATCGTGGCTGAACGGTAAGGCAAGTCAGAATTTTCAGCTAAAATTTTTGATTGAAAAATCGCGAAACTGAAATAACTGGCTCAATAACACATGATAGTTTGAAATATTTCCCACAAAGAAACTGCTAGTAAATAATTCAATGAATAAAACTAATTTACAGCAATTTAGATCCTTGACATTTGATTCATTTCCTATAATAAAATAGCTTTACTTCAGTCCTTTGAATCTTATCCTATTTATAAGCAATGACCCACTTTTCATAATGAATGCTTGAAATAAATTAAAATATGAGTTGAAACTACACCTCCCTTTCCTCCCATGTTGCATTTCTAAAGTTACATTTCACTGTGTGTAATTTGTGAATTAATTAAACAAGGTACACAGACACGGATAATTATTTCGCTATATAATTCATAAGCGCAGCTCCAAGAAGACTAAACGCGTTTTAAATTGAGAAACGCTCCGTAATTGGCGACCCCTGACTTCGCCCCAGGCACGCGTCACCGGCATGTGCAGCGCCTCTGACAAATGTTCGTCTTCGTCTGAATGGATTCATGACCCCATTATGTTTTAATAAATGATGTTTTCACTTCAGCGCCCTAATAGGGTGACATCCACTAACTAAGGGAGCGCATTTTTCATACAAATAACACACAACGCGCCTGGGTATTTTTTTTTCTTCGGTGCAAAACATTTCAGATAACGCCCGTTGACAAATTATCGTACGTTAAAATTAATTACACATGAAATTTCGTATCGAATAATCGCGTTGCTTCTGAACGATATGTTATATATAGTAGGATGAAAATGTTTGTAGACCGATATTATAAATGGAGAATTCTATTTGGTTGTTTTTAAGACTATATAATTTAACAGATAGTGTAGATATTTGCCTTATGTAATTTTTTTTACACATTTTTTGATAGATGCATATTGTTGCTAAAATTAGGTTAATTTAAATGATTAAATTATCTTTTTTTGATGATCCTGATCTTAAAGTTTACTCGTTGTTGCAACTTGAGCTTATCATATAGAAGCATACCTTATGGGAATTTTGTCTGAACTAAAAATGAATAATATTTTTATTTTTTAATGTACCCTTCTGTGAAATCTGTTTTGCCCTTTTCCAATAAACGTTAGTTATACTTTAGCGTTATGTGTACCATGTAATTATACAAGGTACGCAGTGTCCTTGAGCTTTTTATGTAGTCTTCTTGAAATCAGGCGCGTACGGTGAGATACGTTACCTTTCGCTCGCTCGCGTTTTAAGTGACAAGAGTGGGTAAGAGATAAGCGCGTGCGGAACACATGTAACGCACGCCCTTATCTTTCATTCACTCTCGCACTTAACACGCGAGCGAGCGAAAGGGAATATATCTCACTGTACGCGCCTGCTTGTAATATGACAACTATATCAATTATCATTTATGTGCGACGAAGCACTATGTTATCTATTTTATAAACAAAATTTGAAATGTCAAACAAATATTAGATTAAAAGAGAAGTTTTGTTCTTGTTTATTAATCGTGGTTGTACGTGAATACAAATCGTGCCTACCACTAACATATTTCAACTATTCAACAATTATAACTCCTCTGCCGCAAACACGCTAACATATGACGTCTAAGACGAATGTTAAAATGAACATAATTAAATTGCGCGTTAACGCCACAACAATTCGTCGTTGTCAACTCTATCCAAACTATGCTACATCGACCGCAGTTTCATTTGTCTAAAACGAAATTCGCCATAAGCTACTTTCTCAACACCCGATACATGATACATATACATACGTACACAGACCTTAAAATGCTGGGAATGCAAACGCACGAGGAAAAACGACTTTTATTCACGTCTCATTGTTTCCGTGTCAATGCTCTCACACCCCTAGAGCTTAAGCTCCAAGTTTAGCGTCGAAGATGAGCCGAGCTAGGCATTCTTATTGTCAGCGAAGAAATTTGATGACACAGAAGTAATGTACGTATACACTGTGCGTCGATAAAGTTTATGTACAGCATTTATAACTCTGTATCAAATTAGGAAGTAAATTATTTGAAAGACATAAACAACGAAGATAGAACAAAACCAAATATAAATGATGACTTTGTATTTATTATCACAGTTAGCTTCTCTACTCAATAATCATTGCGGGTGTATGCTCCTCGAACAGCAACATGGTTTATAGTTTATAGTTGTTTTGAACATGGTTTCGTGGTTTATAGTTGTTTTTAACTTTGTTTCGAGATTATTGAACTTGATTTTAAGCATGTTTATAATTTTTATTTACAATTCAATGAGATGCAAAACAGTTATTTACTTGTTAACTGTTTACATAAGCCTCTAAAAATGGTAATTTATTGTTACCCTTTATTCAAATGAAATATTTTCAATTTTGCATAGTGCACTTGTTAAAATTCGACATAATGCGACTTAGGAAAACCTTGATGTAATATATTAAGTGCGTTGAGAGTTAAAATAGTTTTAGAAAAATATTAATAAACACAATAAAATTTGCTTATCTAATAAATTGCCTATTGATGTTACGCACAATATGCTCAAACCTTTTAATAACTATTTTCACTGAAAGCCTGATAGATTTTAATGAAAAATATAATTTACGACTTTCTAAAATCACTATCAGTAAATAAATTTATTTTAATAATTTATAAACATGATAATCGTGAGCAAATTTATTTCAAACTTTTTAACTTTTTTGCAATGTGTATTTAATCTTGTAATGACATATATTGTATATTTTCACTACATACATAATGTCATCGCACAATAAACATAATACTTCATAAATTATTCAACTACTCGAAATCATTTGCATTTCTATTTAATTGGCTATTGATGTTACTCACAATGTGCCTAACCCTTCTAGAAACTATTCTTGCCAAATGGCTGAAAGACTAAAATATATCTATTATCTCAGGACACATTTCTTTGACTGCAAAAATCAAACATGACTTAAATAATTCCCCATCGGTAAATGCCTTTTTATTAAATTAACTTGTATGTGAATTCTGAATATTGCGTCAAGCGGTAGTCTGATAAAGTTGACGTGTATTGTATTACTTAAGTATAGATATAATGTCATCACATAATAAACAACACGCTTTGTTGTGTAATTTGATTACGTGATAATTCACTCTACTTCAAAACTTTGATATTCAAAATCTCTTCTTTTCTGGCTTTGACAATATCAAAACGAATATCCATAGTTCATAAAATGAGAATAAAATATTTTAAATAGCGTTACACTGACAAACTTTAACTGCGCAATGTCACATTAGAATGCGAAGCAATAGGTGCACCACATACGGTCATATACCGCAATGGTATAACTCGACCGTTCCATTATAGTGCAAACTTGTAGTTTTAAAGAATTTAAAAATTATATATTTTTATTCCTAGCTTACTGGATGTAGTTTTCCGACCCCTGGCTTAGACGGATGTGTTTTATCTATAAATATTTTTTTGAATAAGGTTAATTGTCTAGGATCTTAGCAAAGTAAAGTTCTTCTTGATGTTATGAAGGATACAGAGAAAAAATCTGATATTTATATAAGAGGTATTTGTATTTTAAGACGCGCTGGAATACAATATACTGTATTTACGATATAGAGTGTACTTAATTAAACACTGAGTTTATAGAGGGTGGCGTCGACAATCTGTCAATTCTCAGCGATTTTCAGCTGCAAACTGTACAATGTCATAGAGTCGTGATTACGTCCTTTATTTTTTACCGTTGCGGCAAAGACATCAGCGCTCAATAACAGCTGTTTGAAGCGCTTTTTAAATTACAAGAGGGGTGGTTGCCGACATTTTCTACCATTGCGGCCACTTAAAATAGCCATTCAGTTTTCAACGAGCTTGCCAGACACAAATATGTTTTCTACGATAACTACTAGATGCTGGTACAATTCATATGGGATGGTGTGTGAAATGCTTAAACTATACTGTATAGACATAAAGAAACGGTCTGATTTGTAATAATATTTATGACTTATTCTAATCATTGTCTATACAACAATGTAAATATGCCTTTTCTAGTTAGCGTTCCTTCTGGAATAATCTAAGTAGACCTTTAATTAAATACTTGTACTAGAATAGCGTCACGATACACTTAGTCTATCCATTTTAATTTGCGGGCACCCATTTCTTCGTCCGTCGATTTTTCCAAAAAAGCTTATCCGGAAGTCTAATTCTATTTTAATTTTACTACTTTGAGAACCGCCGCTTTAGATGGCAAACCAATCATTAGCGTTGAATATTCAGTAATTACTTATTCCGCACAAAAACCCAATTCAATATTCCGTATTCTACATGTTGTGACGGCATCCATCAATAATTCGAATCTATTCAGCGGCTCTGTCGGCGAAAATCAAAACGTTTGGACGTCATTTCCGGACGTTCCGGACAACCGGAAATAAAGACCGAACGAATCCATAAGCCCGCAGGCACGAAATTAATATATAGCCTAAATGGATTTTTTTTATTTTATCCTATCCAACTATGTAAATTGTGAATTATTCCGGTGAGCAGCAGAGAGCCGGCATTAGCGACTGCTTTTAAAACAAAGGGCGATAAAAATCTAGATAAGGGTCCGGCAGACCCTCGTCAGAGGTACGCTCCGATCTTTTACTTTATGTGAATCATTTATAATTTGCATGGGAGAAATGTACACCGAATCGCCCGCAAGGCGCACAATTAAATATGTATATTCAGTTTTATCACATCCGAGCAGACAATCAACTGGTATTATCAACGTTAAAAAATAAATGCGAAAAAATACCCCAAAGGTTTTAAACCTCTGTACTCGAGCGTTAAAGCGATTAAACAATTTAAGTGTCCAATTTAATGGGTGTCCTTTATTGGGTTAATAATTTAATATCAGATGCATCAAAGTGTATGCACAGTTTAATGGTTTTGTGAAATTATTTCATGGCAGCGAAATGTATTGTAAATTACCAGTTAAGTTATTTTATAAGTGCTAAGCATTAAATATACTTTAACAGGAGTTGGAAGACCACGGCCAGCCAACTGAGAATAAAATTTAAATTTTAAAACGGAATGGCTAACTGTTGAGGAGTTGCGGGATATGGCCGCATGTGGTGCTCCTATTGCCTCGCTGTGATGCTTACGCAGTTATAATTTGACAGCGATTTCATCGTCTCACCGTACGCGCCTGGTTTTTATACACAGTTCTCTTATACAACACAATAAAGGATCAGCGTATCAAGTATTTTTAGAAGTACCTGAATTTAAGGAAGATCGCTTAAAGGCTTTTCATTGTTTGAAACACAAAATAAGCATAAATTAATTGGTCATCAATGTCGGAAACTTCGAAAAGTCGAAATTTTCCTGCTTGTTTATTTTATTCTTCAAAAAATATATGATAACGACAATAATTACTATATATTTTTTTAATATCATCAAAAAAAATGTTTTGACTCTTGAATCCTTGAATTTATACGCAAAATTCGCAAGCATGTATTAACATTAAACAATATATTACAGCATAAACTCAGAACTAAAGCAAATAATTTGATAAGAGGACATTATTTTTTCGGTATTTTTTATTACCAATTTAAAAAAAAAATTTCAATTCCAGTTTATACTTTTCTCTCCGTAATACCGGTATTATTGTAATCCGTAATAGTAACTATAATATAGTACATTACTAGCCTCAAATATGTATGATAATACAGATATATTAAATATAATATTAATAGGAATTAGATTTGTCGTGATTTTTGCATTATCAGATTTAGATGTAAATATGTTAGTTTGATATAAAAATCTTACGATAGTTTTAATTTATAAATTTTACATACGTATAAAAACAATGTTATCGATGAGTATACGCATAATAGACATAATAAAATCCATATCAAGTTTCTAAACTTTTTGATGTTAATATCATGTATATAATATTCTCCGAATATATTAAGTTCTAACAATGAATATTGCCGTAATTACCTTACTTCAATCCATTTTACCTATCCCTTTATTTTAGCCCAGAAACACAATTTTCTAGCTAAACTTAACTCGTGTGCCGCTAACACACAAGGGAAACTGAGCATGTAAGAGCAATTTTAGTATCTTACAGACGACGGCTGGCTCGTTAGTGGAAACGTTAGGTTTTTCTCGCTAATGCGGCTTCATTACGCCTAATTCGATTATAAAGCTCGACCGACTTTAATGGAATCTCTCAATCCTTAACTTCGTTAATCTCGTCGTGGTTTTGTTGCTCTCCGGTAGATCTCAATCTTACACGTGTTTTTTTTACCTCTGACATAATTATTTTTTAGGACTTAATTCAATTACTGCGAAGGACGTCGAAAGTCTCGATGATTGACGAGTTTTTTTGTATTATTTAAAGGATGCTGATCTATTTGAATATGCCGGTTTTGTGTGGCTATTCATGGCGATAGTTGTGTGGAATTAGTCGATTCACTTCAATGCGGCCCAATCCATCATCTTGGGTCACACGAAAGTATTGGAAATGTGTCAAAATTGAAAAATGCCTAGCCTTGAGTAAAGTATCTATGTCTGGAAAGAAGATGTTGTGTGTTATATTAAAAAATATTTTTTTATTATATTTCAATATGCTGGCGAGATTATTAAACTTTTTTGTTTAATAATATATAATTATTATTGAAATATAATTGAATTGATTAATTTGGTTTATGTAACAAATAAGTGATTTAATCCAAATTAATTACACAATACTGTGTAAAAATCGGAGAACGTGTGAAATTATATGTTAAACACTTTGCTTTGGGAATTTTAATATTGCACTAATATAACAACAATAGTGAATAAAATATTGGTAGGAGACCTGTCGCTAAAATACAGATCTAATTTTAAGCGCAATAGTAGTAAAATACAATTTTTTTTGCATATTGCATTTTCAAAGTTACAGCGTTTTAGCAGGCTGTCTAAAAGAAATTTTAAGGGCAATCAAACATCAGCTGTGATCTTCTTGCTGTAAATATTTATTGCATAATTAAAATTTATTGTAAGCGGCACGGATAATGAAAGAATTTGCGCACTCTTAAATTTTATCCAAGAACCCAAACGCGATAGTAGAAAAATTTAATCCCATAAGAACCTTAGTGTTTTTAAATTTCTATCGTGTCTGTGAGGTCGAAATTAGTGATTATTATATAATTATAATTCCGATCGATCATCACAGATTAGGTTTACCTAGATTTCCTAATCTCACGGTTGATTATCGTGGTGATTAATTAAAATCGAGCTAGGTCGTACATATCTAGTATTAAAACTTCTCTAATAATGAGCTAATATAGCTCTTAGAGAATATCCTATATGTATTAAAAAAAATAATAAAAAAATAAAATAAAAGATACAGATATTTTTTTATTTATTTTTTATATATGTATTACTCTTATATATAAATGTACATTTATGATGAGTATCTATGATCAGAGTAACAATATATATACATTTTAAATTTATTATTACAGTATACAAAAATATATACTGTATTAATAAAAATATCGAAAGAAAGTAGGATTGTTAATTTACTTATTTACCCTACTCGTATATTAGCTATGAATATAATTTTTCATTTCCATTTGGAAATTTCACAACACAAACATATGTACTGTAATAATAAAAATGTCATATATTCTTGAGAATCCTCTAAAAATTTTGATCGAATTTTAATTTTATTGAAAAATAAAAAAAAACTGATAATAAAAAATACAAAGCACATACGTTCACGGACATTTTTCATTCCCGGCTCTCGATTCGCAGCTCTGGATCATTCCCGGGATCCGGGTCTCGTGATATGTTGATACAAAAATGTTTGAAATAAAAGATTTAATGTATATTTGTATTGACAAAAAAAATACTATTTCTAAATAAAAATACAAATATTTAATATTAAAAAAAAAACATTTAAAAAATCTTATTTCAATGAAATAAATTGTAATATACAAGGCGCGTACGGTGAGATACTTTCCCTTTCGCTCGCTCTCGTCACTTAACACGCGAGCGAGCGAAAGGTATCTCATCGCATGCGCTTGGTATGTACATATTTACAATCAATCTATTATATTATCAAAATGTTTAAATTTACATCTGATAGCCTGCTTCTTGATTTTGTACATATATTTCCGGCAATTGAATAAACTCTCTGTTTCAACTGATGTCGATTTATGGTCAACAGGAAAGCGAACAATTTTAGTAAAATAGATTTTCTCTCACCTGTAGATTTATAAGCTTTTATTTATTTTTAAAACTAAAATATTTTCACGTACGTTTTTGTTTTTTTCTCGTTTTGCTTCAACAGTTCTCTATTTATTTCCTGACTTATTGCCAAATACACTAATATCAATATCATTATCTGAATCTACAAGAATATCGTTTATTGTGCTTATAGTTGAAGGATATAATCATTTGTAATTACAGTTTTTCCATATTATATACATTCACCTTTGGTACAACTTTTAAAATGTAATATATTATTTGATTTGAAATTTGATTAATTTAAAATTGATGTTAAAATATTACTTTTAAATTTCTTTTTTCTTCGATTTTACATTTTTTTCTCCCAGAGAAGTATTTTTTGCAAAAATCTTTTTCATTAAAAAATGAATAATTACTTTAACTTGTAACATACATACTTGTGTCTCTTCTACTTAAAACTTCAATAGCTGTTTCTATCGGTTTTAATACGTCTAATATTTTCTTTAAAATATAAATAGATATTTTCATCATTCCATAATATCTTTAATTTAATATCGATTGTGCACCTCTGTAGGGTTAAAAATCTCTATTATTTTTACAAGTGAATACCACCTTGTTTTAATGTGTAATAATAACATTAGTTCCTTTTTTAAATAATTTTATAATTTTTCGTGTCGGTTTAAGAACTTTTTTATATTTTATTTTAGAGCTATCGTTTTCATAATTCAATTCACCTCACTGGAAAGCACTCACGCAAGTATTTTTATTGCACTTCACCAACAGTCGTCAATGCTAGGAAATTTCCATGAATTTGTAACTCTATATTATGCGACTTAATGATTTATTGCATCCTATTATTGTTTTTTAGAACCCATAAGAAAAGTATGCTTTTTTGTTTTGAGCCGAACATTTTTTTTAACTGCGTTCGTAAGACAAAAATTTGGACGAAATTATTTTATTTGTACTCTTCCAAAATTATAACGAATGCATCGAAAACCCAATTACAGAAACTCTAATCGTAATATTCATAAATTCAAAATAATTTATAAACATTTGTAAATAAAAATAAAAATAAAAGCGTGCGTTAAGCGGCCGGTACAGCACAAATTAAATCTTACCAAAAATATTATTATAATATATACGGTTATGTAGCGGGACGATACAATCCTCAAATCTATAAATATATACTCTGGTAACACAGAGGCAAAGCGCCTATGAATGACTCACTTGGCGACGCGACGGAAGGACGTCTTTCTCAGATCAGCGTCTCTCTGATTGGCGCGAAATTGTAAGCTTTTCAATTTACTGTGTTTTATTGCCTTATATACAATACTTATTTACAAAAAAATATTAAATTTAATATTTTCTATAAATATTACAGAATTTTTTGGTAGTTTTTCTTATTGCCACATTATATATTTATATTTTTGTTATAAATTATATTAATGTCTAAATATATTAATATAACGACAGTGTGAGTTTATGTGTTATTGCATAATGACACATTTTATATTTAATATGTAAAAAATATAATGTATTTTTTTGTATTTTTGATAATATATAAATATATATTATACTATGTGACATTACATATTATATAGATACATAATACATATATTCGAGTACATAAAACTTTTACGAGAAAAACGGTAACTTTTAAATTTGTGCCATGGCACACCATCTGTGACCGAGGCGTAAAGGTAGGCCAGCGGAAAATTAATGCGGAAACTTATCCGAATATAATTAATCAAAAGTTATTAAGTATTACTAAAAAGCTAAAGTATTTTACAAGGTACCAAAAAGCTGCCATTTTTCACACAAAAAAAGTAATAAAAAAACTTCGGACAATAATAATTATGAAGCAATTCCAAATTAAATCGTTGAGACTTTAACAATGTCTAATATATAATATATATTTGTGCCGATTCGAAAGAGTCACGATCCCTGGCCCAAAGCAGACAATTATTGACACTGAACGGACAATGCGTGAAAAACCACTAGCGTGACTTACCCTAATATTCTCCGGAAAAGTTTCATCGATCTTTTCAGACGAAAAACAGTTCCGTGCTTGAACTCAGTTAGAGCTTGAATCACTCAGGTGAATGTGTTGTAATTAAGTGTATTCGATGATTTATCCGTACGTTTCTAGGGGTGATTGATCGAAACTTTGAGATGCTTCCTTGTGATGAAATCGGTTTATCTAACCACTCGAACCCCTTGTATAGTAATACGTCTTTATTATATAGTGCTCGAGAATGTCAAACAAGACGTATCGCGTTTCAGTTCCCTCGGACGTATCTAAATCTTGTTTTCGGTTCGTCAATGAATAACAATTATAAAAGACGAATGACTGTCGTGATAGTTTTAAACTGAACGGATTGAGAAAGTGTGGTTTATTTGCTTTCGGGATTGTTTGGGTCATCCGTCAGGTACGAACTTTCGTAAAAGTACGTAAATCTAAATCCAGTTCTTGAAAATGTTTAGAGACATTCTATATTAAAATATATTATATTTAAGGTTATTTATAACACATATTTTTTATTGTACAAGTTTAAAATCATATTTGTATAAAATTAAATAAAGAATAATCGTAATATAAAACAGTATTTCTCTTTCATTTCCTATTACAATTTCAAATATATATTGACTCTTAAATATAAAAAAATTCTCATCCACCCCCACTAATTATAACTTCCTTTTCCGGTCTTATTTTATTATTTTTATACATTGAAAGTTATTATTGTATATTGGTGGCGAATCTGTTTATCGAAATGCGAAGAAATACGAACTTAATTGATCGTCGAAAGTACTTCGATCTGGAGACGTTGCTTTACAAAGTTCGTTCGCTCTTCTCTATCTAGAGGTTTCCGTTTCCGGTCGTCGGGGGCAATGTGCCGGGGGCGTAGTCCCCGGGGGCGCGCTTCCGTCGCTTCCTACCTTTTCGCCACGCGACTTCCTATTGCACAAATTATGTTACAGAAAGAGTTTCTCTTTTTTGATCGTTCGTTTATTGTGTTTATTTACCCTTAATTCAATACGGATCTACCCTTCAATCTTGACTTAATATAGGCATAAAATGCTTTTATTACACATTTACATTTACGCAGGCGTTTTAATAAACAAAACCCAATAGTGACATTAAAGAAACGACCCAATATTTTCCGTTTTTATTTTTTTCCGGCGAACAAGACGACTATCAAGAGACGCGCTGAAATGTATCTACCTGTCTCCGTATTTTATTATTACACGGGTCGTTTTTATAAGCAAAACACCCTCTTAGGCGCACTCGCATAAAATATTTTGAAGCGGGGCCAGCAAAGGTTAAAGAACGAACAAGAAATATTACATCGATGTATCACTCGCTGGCTGACCGAAGAGTTAACGTGTTAATCTGTTAAATAAAGCTGTTCAAGCGAATAACGCAATTAATCACAATTCGAAGGATGCTTGCAAATAGGGGTTTTGGTGAACGCTTAAAGTGTAGGTACATTTGTAAAGGTACTTTTAAAAGTGTTCGAATACATATACGAGGTGTGAACTTTTTTATAGCAGCGACTGCTACGTTCATTTGAAGTAATAATTGCGATAGTCTGATCCGTTGAGATAGTCAGTGTCAAGTTTAAATACTTGTAAGCCGGCTTCCAGAGCCGAAAGAGTGAGGTCGTGATTACCGTGTCTGTCGCGTATATCTGTCGTTCATATATATTTTTTTTTTAATTTTTGAATAGCAAAATTTTTTGACAGTGATTTAATTTAAAATTATCTTTGATTTTAGACTATAAAGAGAAAATCATATTTTTATCCCAAGATGATCATTACAAATAATATTTACATAATATTGAACATCTTTTATTTCTATTATATTTTTTATATGAATAAATATAAACATTTTGACTATTTTTATTGTAGTAGAGCTTTACAAATGTATTTTTAATAATCGTTACTGAAGAATAAAACGCAAGTTCAGTAGAATTCCTGGGTAATATAGTTAATTATTTTTGATTAACTTTACCGTAAATAAATAATATTCTATTGTTTTTTCATGTATGTAAAGGAGTGCTCAAACCTTAGGTGACGTTAGGTATAAAAATACCTGTTTTCAACTTCCAATATGAATACTCGCCTTCAGCTTAACACTTTTATTATATAATTATAACATAATTAGGTCCAAAAAACATTTTTTTTTATTTTCATAAATATTTATATATTTTGAACTTATGCTAGAATAGAATTGGATTGTTTTAACCTTGACAGATTCATATAAAAGAATCGACCAAAACCGTCACATTTTGTTACAGGTTAATATTAAATATTAGTTAGTACAAATATATGGAAAAACACAAAACATGGGGTACCAACGTCCCCCGCTTCACCCAGGCTGGTCACAATTAATCACAACGCAAAAACTTTAACGAAGTACATAATACAGTAATATCTCTTTCTGTCGCGTTTTTTATTGTTGAAACTGTGTTATTGATTTCTCATCGAATTATCAGTTTTTATATCTTTAATCATCTTGATAATCAATATTTTATTTCAATAAAAGATAGATACAGAGAAAAGTCTCTTAATTCAATTTTTTGTAATGCAAATTTATCTTGCAAATTCTGGAGGTCATCATTTTTACCTTAACCTCTATCATTCAATGTTCGATCGTTCATGTAAAAGCTTTTAAGGCATTCGTAAATATGACGATGTTTTTTTTTGTATATAAAGATTTAGTTTAATTTTTTTTATATTAGCAAATTGCATTGGTAAGGCGCTTGTTGCAATTTAGACCAGTGGTATATATTCGAATTAAGGACTGTAATATATAATATTTATAATTCAGATCGAACATCATAAATTAGATTAGGTTTTCCTAGATTTTTCTTGTCTAATGGTTAATTATCGTTATGAAAATTAAGAAATCAATATTTGCCGTGCATACTAACATCATGAATTAAGTTGTAATAATAGTTTATGTAGTTAATAAAATAGAGTTCACAGGTTTACAAATTAATTTCAGTCTGATGTCCCGATTCCGATTTAGTAATTTTAATATGGATGATTTATAATAAATATTTAAAAAAAAATATCTTACCTTAAAATTTAAAAAATAGTTTACTTTAAAATTTATTCTTAAAAGCCTTAAAACATCTGTGTAAAAAAGAAGCAAATAATGAATCATTTAAGTTGTATTTAAGCCCGTGGCTTCTTTTTAGTATTTGGTACCTATTTATTCCAAAAAACCTTTTTAAATATTCATTGATTCGTCCTATATCACTTTTGAGCATCGTTACTTATATTTAACCCATAGCTGCAAACTATTTTCAGCAGAAAGAAGCGCTCCACATATTTGAGGTTTAAATTTAATTATGTAAATGTTTATATAAAATATAATATATAGTGCTACAACCACTATATAAATCCATGCACTTTAAATCTATCTTATTTTCATTATTATTTTATATTTAATTACTCCACAGGGGAGATATTTAATTTGCGGTTTTGCCAACGTCGACATATTTTTTCATCGACGTTGTTATTATGCTTCGTGTGCTCTCCTCGTTGCGGCTTTTCCTTTTTTTTCCCTTTTCCTTGTCCCACAGGACCAAATGGCGGCTCACAATCCATACAGGGGCGGAGTGACGCTTACAAAATTTATAAAGCGTGCCCGAAAGGCCCTTTTCCATAACTTGGAAACAAAATGATGTGACACAGACCTTTCTAGCAAACAATGGGCCGTCGCGATAGAGCTTAGCCTAAGCCTTTGTTCGTATTTATGTATTTTTGTCGTTAATTTCAGTACTTTGACGATAAAAAACATACATTTGATTTATTTCTTTATATCAATTTTTACAATAATAATACGAAATATATTAATTAAAATTTTTTTTTTGTTTTGCAGATTGTCTCGTACAAGATTTGAAGTTAACGCAAATTGGTAAGTCAGTCAATTTTTTATAAGCATTTATACCTTTGCTTATTTATAAATGTTATATATTATTATATATCGATAAAAGTAAAGTGGCGATTGATACTTTAAATACAAATAATAGTCAATATATGTATATCTTTAGATTTTTAGATATATGTAATGAACATAATATTTAAAGTTTTGTCAACATAAAAATATCTGCTGTATCTAGCAGTAAAAATATGTTATGTACTGTTTAACCTGTTGCCTCCAAGTATTAAATTCCATCGCTCGAAAATATATATTTTTTTCTCAGCTCTCAACTTGTCTCATATTTTAGACTTTTCAATTTATGCTGCTTTTACCTATGTTATAAGCTACTTAGCTAGAATGACTACAGAAGATTTTTATATTATCTTCGCTCGTCTCACTAGATAAAGAGTCAACTGGTACATCCAGGGCCGCCGAGAGCCAACGAACTAGAAAAACCATGATTCCGGGGCTCATGACAAAATTGGCATTTTATATATTTTTTAACATCATAATATAAATTTTAAATAAATAATAATGGGTACGAGCTAACTCTTTCTATGCTACAATAAAATATAAAAATTAGCAACCGTTGCGACATATTTTCTTGAGTTATATTTTATACAAAATATTTTAATTAGGCATGAAAATTATTAAAAATATCTATTTTTGCTGCTTAGTGTTGCCATATAGTAAATTTCCAGTCTAGGGCAAGAGCAATAAAATCGTGCCATCGCGGTGATAACGCTCTAGAATCGAATAAAGTACATTTAAACCGAATTTTGCCCAATAGGAAAGCGCAAAAACAATTATCCCTTTTTAAAAGTCAAAAATTCACGTCAAAAGCAATAAAATCGTGCTGTCGCCGTTGCAGTGGGAACGCTCCGTAATCTGTCGTTCACAATATGAATTTTATAATAATATTACGAATTAAATGAGGAGTATACAAACCGAATTTTGACCAATAGGAGAGCGCAAAAAACAATTATCCCTTCTCAGAAGTCAAAAATTCATGTCAATAGCAATAAAATCGTGACGTCGCGGTCGCAGTCGGAACGCTCGTTACCGAGCGTTCCCACTGCGCCGGCGTCGACACGATTTTATTGCTTTTGACGTGAATTTTTGCCTTCTGAGAAGTGAAAATTGTTTTTTGCGCTCCCCGATTGACCAAAATTTGGTTTAAATATACTTTGATCAGCCCTCTTATATTATAAATCCATAGTAATATCGGTAAGAATATCATATATTTAAAACATAGTGTAATATCAAAATGCAGACACTCTATGGAGCAATATGTGAGATACGATGTCTGTATGTATATATTATCCCGCTTATTTTCCTCTGAGAGATGAGTTTGCTTAGTTTGTATTTTAGACTTGACCTAATAAAAGTTCTAAAACCATAATTAGATTTAGGTTAGGTTTGGGTTTGAATAGCAAATGGACGTTTCGCAACTGTCAAATTGAATTTCATAGATATTTCAGAGCGCTTATCAGTTAAATTATATATTAGTTAGCAAAAATAAATATCAACTGGTGAAAATATATTTGGACTTTACTAGTGAAAATATAACTTTACCAAATAATACACATTCACTATAACATTTATACATCGGATGTAAATAAATAATGAAAAGATGTAAATATATAAATATTACTACATATAGAAAGGTTAAAATCATATAATTGTATTTAAATATCTAGCACCTCCCAGATAATTGATATTTTTACTAGTAAAAATATATATCTACCAGGGGCGTATATTCAGGGTGTGCTAGGTGTGCGGCGCACACCCGCAAAACCATCTAAAATATAAATTTAGAAAGTTTAGGGCGTAAAGCGACATCATTTTGCATATAGTAGTATGCAAAATTATAAAATTTTAATATGCAGTGTATAGTATGCATTGGTATTTGTCATTCGCTCTGAACGTTTTCGCGCGAGCGATCGTTTTGGAACAACACATATAACGCGCCGACTTTGCGCGCGGCCGCCGACTAAAGTAAATTGTTCCGAGATTTAACGGCTGAAGTCGATCTGTCGGCTGGCAGCGCTCAGTAGTAAAATTGGTCTCGAATTTGGTGCGCGTACTTCAAAAACTCTTGCGTCCGTCGCTGCTTTTTTATTACATTATATCACAATAACAGGTCACTCATTTTTTATATTTTCGCGTAAAATAGTTTATTATCTTATTTACATATGATCAATATTTAATTTTCTATTCTAGATTATATTTTTTTATTTACCCCAATAATGATGAAGAATACTGTTGAAGATATTCTGAATAATCCATTTTCAAAAAGACGCTCAACGTAAAGCTAATATAAGTCAACATAATGAACAAGTTCATAAAAATAGAGAAATATTAAAAGGAATGATTGATGCAGTAGTATATCTAGGAAAACAAGAACAACCTTTTCGAGGCCACGATGAATCCTGTAATTCACTAAACAAAGGAAATTACCTTGAATTTTTAAATGCACTTCGAGAATACGATTCTGTTTTGGATACTCACTTAAATACTGCAACGGTGTTTCGTGGTACTTCCCCATCCATACAGAATGACATAATTGAAGCAATTAGTGATGTTATTAAAGATCATATTAAGGAAGAAGTAAATTCAGCAAATTTTGTCGCTATTATTCTTGACGAAACTTCAGATATAATGACGAACTCTCAACAGTTTTGCGTTTTGTTTATGAAGGTAAAGTTTACGAGCGGTTTATTGGCTTTACAGACGTTAGCTTTGATAAAACAGCCGATGGCTTATTTTGCCACGTTGTAAATATAATTGAAGAATTTCAAATTCAAAAAAAATTAGTTAGACAGACTTATGATGGGGCGAGTGTAATGAGTGGGCATATTAATGTTTTGCAAGCCAAAGTACTCGAAGTTTATCCACTGGCCATTTTTACACACTGCTATGCTCATATGTTGAATTTAACATTACAACAAGGTCTTTCCAATATAAAAGTGTGCAAATCATTCTTTCAAACTTTAAATGGATTGTCTGCATTCTTTTCGAAATCTTCCAAACGAATAAATAAGCAATATAAAGAAAAATATGAGCAATATAAAGAAAAATTTCCAAATGAATTACTTACCAAACTGCAACAATTCTATGGAGCATTATTTGATTATATAAGTTTAAAAAATGAGCTTGCTGTTCTTTATCATTTGCCTAAATTTGCAGAGAAATCTGTTCATGAGCTTGTACAATTTATGAACACAAATAATCTTGAGTCAGGTTTTCAGGAAATAAATAAATTAGGCAAACTAATATTAACTCTTCCAAGCAGTACTGCTTCAGCAGAACGTTCATTTTCTGCTCTGAAACGAATTAATAATTGTTATCGAAGTACCCAAGGCCAAGAAAGGCTATGTGGCCTTAGCTTGATTTCAATAGAAAAAGGGATCCTTATGGACATTAAAAAGAAGAGCACTTTTTATGACAGCGTGATAGAAAAATTTATGATTAAAGAAAGAAGATTAGATTTTATATATAAATAATTATAAGTTTATGTTTATTGGAAATTTGATATTTTTATATAATAATATTTTAGATTAGGTTTGATGTTTATTTATTTATTTATATATGGGAAAAATCTGTAAGGCAGTTTAGGTATGTCAAAACCTCGGCTAATAAAAATGAAAAAATGTACGTTTTTTTTTTTATTTTTTATAGCACACCCAATATTAACACCCACCGTACGCCACTGATATCTACTGGTGAAAATGTATTGCGATATGACTACTGAAATGACATACTTTAGAAAATATTTTCGGGATAGATTCGAGACTGTTTTTTCTAGATTTTCTTTATGGAATAAGTACATGAAACAAAATGTATTATTTATTTATTTTGCTGCATTAAATCCAGTTGTAAAATTACTGATACATCTTATAAAAACATTAAATTTATATAATTCAGCTGGTGCTGTTATTGATTTTTGTTATTTCTTTGCTTCTTCCTTATGTATGCGATGTGAAAATTCTGACCAAATACCTAAATTTACTGCTACTAATTTATTCGTTGAATATTTTCTCTCGTGTCTAATATTTTTGAATCGTTCAGAAAGCAATAAAATCAAAAATAATTTGTAAACAAATTTTTACATATACAAAAAACTACAATATGTCCCTTTGAATAATAATGTTTATTGTAAAAGTACTACCTAGAAAGTAGGTGCTTTTGAAGGCAATGTTCCGCTCCTTTTATTTATTGTATGTATAAAAACGGCTGAAGGAACTTTTACCTGAAATACATCAGGACATACATCTCAAACAACTGTAGTTTAGTTCAGATTCATTTGAGGTTGGTTTTTACTTTTTTTATAGATGTATGAATTTTCTCTATGATTTTTTCCAAGTCGGGCACCGGGAATTTATCCCCTTTCTTGGCAAGCCTGTATATCAAATGAAAGATCTAACAGCTGTTTCAAGATAAAAATAAATTTCTTTTTCTGTAGCATATCTTTTGCAACAATGTATGTTTATTAATATATAAAATAAACGCTCTTTCAAGTGTATTTGATTTAATTTTTTTATGTAAGAAGACTATTATACATTTTTAATAAAAAACATTTCCTGAAAATACAAAATAGGGAACCCGATATTTACTACTACTGATTTTAAATATATTTTTTGTCATACTGTACGAAGTATTGAGTGGTTACTATACAATGACCAAGAACTCTATATTGACTATACAAGAATTATAATTATCACACTGAAAGCTTGCGTCAGACTCACATTAAAAATGAGCTCCACGGATCACCGCGCGACACGCGCGAAGGTGAAGGTCATTGTCTAACGTATAATATAAATTGTAAAATTCGTTATTACTTAATTTATTATTTATTTTTTCTTGTCTGGCGGCTTTATAAACGTATCGACATTGATTTTCATTAAAAAAAACTCCAGCCGCTCTTTGATTATCTCATTACTGGTATAAAAAAAATAGTCCAGCGAATTGGAGTGCCCTCGACTGGAAGGCCCGGATTGTGCGCGAGCATTTCGCATCTCCTAAAAATATCTCGTTATTTTTGTTCGTTCACCATTCATACACGATCCAGGGTAATGTTTTCATACGTGAAGTAACCACATGCGATAGATATAGTCTTTCACGGAATTTCCCACTAGATTTATGCGCATCGGCGCAAAAGCTCGCGGTTCGCGTACCAATTTACGTTTATGCAGTTAACGTCATACGGTTAATTTTAACGGCGATCGATCCACATGCACGTATGTAACGTAATCGCATTAAAAGCGGTCCTGTGCTTAATTTTACTGTACAACACACATGTTTTATTTATATAAATTTAATATATATGTTTGATGTACTGACAAAATAATTACAATTCAAACGTTACGACATACTTTAACTAATTTAAAAAACAATATCGTGAAGCTTAATATTGACGAATGTTTTCTCGTTAGATTTAATAAGTATATTAACATAAATAAATATAACATATATAGATTCAAACACCTTTAAAATAAGTAGCTTGGCACATTTTTGAAACGCACTTAACAGCATTTATTTTTTTATTATTAGAAGTTAACAGATAACACGAAATAAAAGATACTTATTTTTAAATCCGACAGGGAAGGCAATACTATCAGGAAATCCTTTGTCTAAAATTTAACCCTAAAATATTCAGGAATCGAGCGCTTTTTATATTTTTCAAAAATGCAATAAAAACGTGACAACTCTGTAAAGCAATATTTCACAAAAAAGCTTCATTTGAAGATAAAAAAAATAAAATATTTATTTTCGCCTTATTAAATAGTATCTCGATTTTATCTCATAATTAGGCGTCATAATTAAGCGTCATAAATCCTTTTATCATTTTTATGCCAGCCAGTGCAGACCGTACGTGACGATAGACGGAATAAACTAATATTGTCTTAATATTGATAATACGATCCAAAAATAGTTTACATGTTTATTTTGATTATATAGATCTTTACCATTATAAATTTATCGTTTTAAAAAAAAGTAAATTTATATTTTAATTGTAATTGTAATCATTTAAAAATATTTTTCCTAGATCTTATATGCGATAAAATAGTTCTTGCGTTACGGGACTGTATTATGAATTTGGATGTCGCGTGGAATAGGTTAGATAAAAAAATATTTTTAATTTGCTTCATCTATATTTATTTTTAATTTATAAAGTTATTACTCGAATCTACAACATTTTTAGTTTATTAAAAAAAAATCTTTAAGATATTAGGTTAATTATTTTTAAAGAAGAAATTGACTAAAACCTCTTCGCGAATCTGTTATTTTTAATAATTTTTTGATCATACCTCGTATATAGTGGGAAAATATAAGGACCAAGAATACTGCTCTGTGGCACTCCTATTGGTACTGTTCTCGGCACTGAGTTTTCTCCTTTGTTTGAGACAGTAAATTATGCGAATATGTGAAAGAGGAAATTCAGCTTTCATTAGCTTATTTATCAATACATTGTGCCAGACAGTGTCGAATGCCTTTTCTATATCTGGAAAGGCTATGCCCGTATCTTTTCGAATATTATATTTTTTATATATAAATTCAGCATCTTTAGAGTGATTGGTCGATAGCTTGAAATTAGAGTAAGACTATTTTTTATTTTTGTACTTTTATATTTTTGGGATAGAATTTTCAAGAGACGGGAATGTATTTTTGTTTTTTGGATTTTGTCGAAAAAATTGTGCCTTTTGAGGCAGGTTTTCCTGATCTTACATTCATGTGCTGCTATTTTCATATAGAGGCAAGTTTTCCTGATCTTACATTTATGAGCTGAGCCCCAGATTTTTTTAAATTTAATTAGGAAGTTCGTAGGATCTCTTCAAATAATTATCCGTTTTGTAGTGTTTTCAATATGTATTACTTATAATTTGATTTTATAAAATAATAGACTAAAGCTAGATGACATCTAGTAATGAATAAAAAATACTTGTACAGTGTTATCAAATAAAAAACATTAAAATATGTGCTATACGCACATTACTAAGGAAATATACGCCTATGTATAAAAATAAGCTATCTCACATTTTCCACCCCGTGAAAATAAAAAAAAACACAAGCACAGAGAAAGGACAGCTACGTTGCGTTGAATGCAATAATAGCGAACTTTTTCTCAAAAAAACAAGAAGGAAATGGGAAAAATAACAAGGGCCGTCGTCGAAACGTTATGAAAGAAAACACATTGCATTTTTTTCGCCAGCGGAAAACTTACACGCCAAAAACAATGCTACACGAGATTATTATTATTATTATTATGTCTTATACACGTACAAGAGTCCATTAGTAAAAACGAGTCGCTGCTACGCCACGGCGTGTTAGCATTTTACTAGGTACGTTACGATATTTTTACTGTTAATACAGTATGGCAACATTTTACGGCGCCGCATTCGACCCATAAAGCTGTCATAATCTGAAATATGTCGGCATAAATTAAAGTGCGCTTAAGCGCCTTACGCGAAACGACTCTCTTCTGCGATGTATAATTTGAAGTGCGCCTCACGAAATTGCACGAGACGTTCGATTGTTCAGAGCTTTAAGCTAGCGGGAGTCAATTTGCGAAAATTGACAACGAAACGCCTACACCCTCCGAATGTGTTTGCATGTAAGTCTATAAAAAGTTACATTCTATTAATAGAATGAATTTACGTAGGCAGATTACACGATAATGTCAGAAGAATACTTAACCCGTATACATTTAACGTACGAATCTACACAGTAGTACATTTTTCAGTGAACTTATATTTCACCAGTATAAATATTTTAATAAAATTATATCCACTTTTATTGGTAGATATATGCCAGTCCAGTTAACCACATGATTTTTGTATTCTAAAAGGCCAAATTAATGCGTAATAAAATCTTAGATATATAAAAATAAACGTTAAAACTACTAGAGGACATATTTATTTAACTGGTCCAAGGCTCACTCCGAATGGTATTCATTAAAACTCAAAATGTATTGCTTTTCTCGAGTAAATATCACATGGCATGAGTTCACCGTTCTAAGGAGTCTTTGTCTATCTAAAATATTTTCGTATATTTCAGCATTTAACGTTGCCCTATGAGCTTCTGTTATTATTGAGTTATTAAAAATATTAATAAATAGTGTAAATACGGAGAATAACACCAAAAAATTAAATAAAATTTAATATGCGGTGAAGTAGTCATTGTGATCCGATAAAATGGAAATTAAAACATAAGCAGTGGTCAGTTAAAAGTACAGTGGGTTGCGTATGAAAATTTCTTTTTGCTTTTACTATTTTTGACTATTATTTTCTCCGAGCGATGGTGGAGAGGCTGGCGCAGGGATGATGTCAGTGGAAGATCTTTAGAGTTCTGATTGGTATTGCAGCGACAGTATTGTGGAGGTTGATCCGTCTCCGCGGGCGGGCAGGTGTCTGCTAATCTCTTCGAGTGTCTGCCGATGTCTGCCTTCTCCTCGTTACCAGGCTTGCTGATCAATCACAATTTATGCAGCGATCATCCAACCAATCGTTGCACTCGCTTCTTAGAACAATGAAATATGTATACGCATTTAGAAAGTGATATTTGCTTGATGAACATCTCTGAAGTCGAATTGTGCTTTTTGTCTTCTGGTAATATATTGTTTCCTGTGACCGTTTCGTAACAAAGAAATATTTATTTAATGTACCGGAGAATCCTTGCGTTTTATTTATTAGAAACCCTTTAGTTCTAGTCGTAACGAGAGCTTTGTGTTGTCCCACTATTGTCTAATTTAACCTTATTGATGAATGATCATTTTTGATCACAGATTTTAACGCGAGTTTCAAGAATAGTATCCCCACAGATTATTTTAATTTAAGAGACATTTGCTCTAAAATGTCTATGAAACTCCATTTAACAGTTTCAACAAACGTTCATTTGCTATTTAATTACAAATCTAACCTACACTAATTAATTAAACCCAACTTGCGCAATGGAAGTTCTAAAACTAATTATTGTTATGGACTTTGGATATGAGAGTATTGATCAAAGTATATTCAAACCGAATTTTGGTCAATAGGAGAGCGCAAAAACAATTATCACTTCTCAGAAGGCAAAAATTCACGTCAAAAGCAATAAAATCGGGTTGGTGTCGTCACAGTGGGAACGCTCGGTAACGAGCGTTCCCACTGCGACGGCGCCGACACGATTTTATTGCTTTTGACGTGAATTTTTGCCTTCTGAGAAGGGATAATTGTTTTTTGCGCTCTCCTATTGGGCAAAATTCGGTTTATATGTTCCTCATTCGGTTTATATGTCGTTCATTCTCACTTATTGTAAATCGTAATATTGGTTATATAAATTAAGTTGATAATGTTTTAAAAAAATTCTACAGAAAATCCAGTTAAAACCGCTGTAGATATAAGAAAAGAAATAATTCAATTTGACAGATGCAAAACATTTATTTGCTATTTAAAACCCAAACATAGCCTGAATAAAATATTTGTTAAGGTTATAAATAAATGTCTTAAAATGCCATAAATTATAGATAAATTTAAAATACAACCACGATGCTTCATTAAAGTTTATCCACTATTTTATTCGCTCGACAGTTTCGTGTTGCAGTATATCAAAACGAAAAATTCCAAACGTCTCCGTATATCACGTATCTGCTTGGTTATCGTCATGAATCACGATCTACCATCTTCAGCGTTATAATAAATAATAAAAACCAAACTAAAAAGGAACAAGCACATCGTAAAATGCAGTCGTTTTCCAACTCCGCATTGGCACACTCTATTGTCAGCGAAAATTCTCTCAAAACTTCGAGAGCAAACTTTTCCCTAGTACAATCAAACTGAACGCGCTGTAAAAGTGTCCATCCGATATTCGAAAAGTTGCCACGTATACCGACAATATTTTCGACACCAAAACATCATAAAAAAGCAGTCATAAAGGCGCAAGAGACCATCTTTACGGTTGAGCTTGAAAGGATACCTAACAGCTTTTCATAATTTCAAACCTAAGAAAGTCTCGCTGTTGTAATGAAGTGCGATCTAAAATTAGATACGTAAACCTGCGTTTGATTGTGGCTTTTTCTTATAATCAATGTTAGTATGTAATCACAAGCTTTTGTCAGTTAGGTTGATTATTAATTATCATATTTATGTAGTACATCATGAAGAAAATAAAGCTTGTGACATTTTGTCTAAAATCTGTTTCATATTTAAATCAATGTTATTATTATCTGATATATTTTTTTATTTATAAAAAAATACAAAAACAAAGCCTTTAAAATCCTTACATATTTATTTCTTAAATCCATAACATTATTTGAGTTCTTACAATCTGAAAGCGAGAGCGTCAATTTGTACGTTTAAAAACGCCGAACTTTGAAAGTCGCTCTGAAAGAAAAACAACGATGAAGGTTTCCGCTTGTAATGCTAATTGGCATCCTTGGGTACGATTCTAAAAGAAGAACTCTAAGATCAAGTTTTCTCTTTATATTTATATATTATTGCGAATATATATTTTGTAAAAAATCAATTTTTTATGAAACCCACATAATTAAATTACAGTGTTAGTAGAGCTTCGGTGCGAAATGACTTATATTCTAAAAAATGAGGCTCTCGCTGAAATACACGAAGTAATCTCTACGAAGACAATCACTCAAAAAATGGAGGAAAAAATGTCATTGTGCCACCGACATCCATAAATATGAACGTGCGCGCTTCACTTTCGGCTGAAGTGTTGTTGTGGGTGTGTGGTGAAAAATGTTATCTGCGAAACTCCTGAAAAAGTAATAAGGACTGGCACTACTGCTTTTTTTCTCTAGGATATATCGAGCTCCCTTTTATGCGAGCGTAAATTGCATATGCAATATGGTACAAGTCAGGAATAAAAATCGAACAGAAGACGAACGACACGAGAAGTGAAGAAATGTCGACATTGACATTTTATATAAATTGCCTTACATAAGTGCTTCGTTTATTGAGAGATTCGATTATTATTAATACATTGAAATCAAATTTGTTATATTTCAAACGAATATAACTCCTGAAACTTAGTTTCATTGTTTGATTTACCTCAATTGAACAAACACGACACCTGAACCATGTTAAATCGATCATGTTTGTTCCCCATAAACTTTAATGGCATTGTAAAACTTTATTACAATGAACATCAATTCGCATCGCTTTAATGTGACTATAACTCTGGTCACTAAAACAATATATAATACACAAAACTTGATTTCATAAAATATATGTATTTAATTATGTAAAGAAAAAAAAACTCTAAAGCTTTGTAAATGCATTTTTATTTCATTGAAAATATTTTAACTTTGACATGAACCATCATTTTTACATATGTGCATTTTAATCAAATTAGACATTAGTGTGAATAAAATTGCTGTAGCTTATTGACGTCGGAGGCAATCGACCCTAAAGCCTAAAGGCAACATCTAAGGGTCCGAAGGGTCTTCGCAAATGGGCATCCGCTACAGCCACTAATTGGAAAACAGAGTGCACCACTTCTTACATCGTAAAGGTTCGCATCAAAGAAACCACGGATTAATTCGACTTATACGCATACCATCTGACCCAAATATGGTATAAAATAGCCATAATATTAAATTTAATATAATAAGCTGTGGATATAACAATGCTTAAATTTCCATGTAAGCTTTATCGGTGCAATTCTTGGGTTAAAGTTTGCGGATGTATTTATTTTAATTAAGTTTAAACATTGCCGAGTCCTTAATGAATTTGAAACAATATAAACGTGATTAAGATTATTTTTCTACGGTCTTTGAGATTTAAGGAAAAATATTTTTTAATGCTCATTTTAATTTAAATTTTTTTAAAGCAGTAGTGTTACAATGTTAAAAATCAATATAATCGAAAACTCTTGATCGTATTATATATAATATGACACAAATGAAAGCTAAAATAAATATAGACTCACATATGCACACGTACCCAAACGCACAACAAAAATGCGTGTGGCTGGCACAAACCTATATAACGTATTATTATTATTATATATCGATGCTACACGTCTTGATTATTTCCTGTGCTTCAAAATTAATGTATTAACTATTTTTTTTTGTATTTAAAAAAATCAAATAAATTAAACCATGTCAATGGTTTAAAAAGCATCTAAATTCTGTTTGCAAAAGTAATAATAATACGGACTAGCGTATGTTTTGCAGTTCCTAGGAAGATTATTTAAAGCAACAATGGGCCTACTCAGTACTTGGATGGGAGACATGTATCTGTAGTTTTGTATTAATATTCAAAAACAGCCTAGGGATTGCAATACTGGTATTAGCGAGAAAGAAAACAGTCAATACCGGTATTGACATTATTAATATTATTTTAAAATAATCCGAGTACCGCTCGCATGTTTATTGATAAATTTAATATTTTAATTACAAATTATTTTAAATAAAACACTTTCATTAATTACAAAAAAAATCGAAAGTACGGGCGCTATTTTTTTTCTTTTGGAACAATACATTTGGGATAACATCGTCTTTGATCGACCGCTTTTGGATGCCTCCTAACTTTTTAAACTAGAGCCCAGAGCACCACTTGCCAATTTATTCCAATAAAATATATCACTTGTTATTCTTTGTTAGTTACGATTAACCGAAAGAACCTTATGATAAAAGAGTGCGTAGAAAATTTTAATTTTTTTTTTCAAAATGCATATTTTTTTAAATATATTTATATGATTAATTTTTGTGATTGAGATGTGATTTACTTATATTATTTTCTTTTAAATACTGCACATTTAATATTAATTTTTGAATATCGCAATAATATTAATTTACGAAAGATTTATCTCTCGTATATTTATGTCTTCAAATATATTGTACTTATTTTTAAAGACAGCTAATATTTTACAATGATGTTCAATGAAGCATATTACATCGACTATTTGAGTAAAAGTATGTCTGAATGTAGATAAAAATGTACAAATAGTAGTTTTCGTATATGTAATACCTACTTTTGTTTTCATTTTGCCAGCCATCCTTATCATAAAAAAAGGCGCGATCATTTCTCTGTTACATAAATATACTGAAAACTACTAGATACCATTAGATTTGTCTGAGATAAATTCAAAAATTTAATTTATATTTATAAAAAAAATGTATATTTGTTTTATATAATTACCTTGTTATAGTAATTGTTGTAATTTTATTTACGATTTACTGTTGGAGGATTTATTTAAATAGTCTGAAAAATATATTTATTTACCGTAGTTTTTAAATAATATTATTAAACGAATACACTAATTTGTCAAACGAATTGTCCAATTAATTCATTCGCCTTGATGTTGATCTCGTTTATTTCTTTAAAGAAAGAAAAATATTTTTATGCTTAAAGTTAACTTAAGCGACAAACATTTATGACCATTAATTTGTCGGGGCTTTATTTTTTAATACAGTGTCATTTTTTTGCGAAAGCTCAACGATATACATTACGCTCTCATCGTTTTTCATCGTTCAACGTATTTTTTTATTATATTAAGATAAAAATGAGAGATGTATATCGTTTAATGGATTCCATTATATTTATTAAATGTGTACACACAATACACAATAGAGAACATTTTTAAGCACAGAAATAATCAGATTTTCATCAAAAAGTTGTTTTTTGTACACGCTCTCAGATATTATAATTGATAAGGTGAAATTATTCAACCCATATATTATTCTATTATGAAAATGTTGTGTGTGCTTTTATCATTTGATTACAATCAATACATGGATATTTCATGTTTTTTCTATTATATGTTTAAATATTTAATCTACAATATAATAAAATAAAGCTAAAATTCTTCAGCTGCATTTTACATTGTCCAACCTAATTAAAGTACTCGGAATTAACAAATTGGTATAATTGAAAAGCTCCGAACCAGCACGACAATCAGAGCTTTCAAAAGCATCCCGTTTTAGAACAGCGGCGTCCATCAGGTGTCGACAACCAGCGATTGCTCTTATTGCCCGCGTCGTAAGTGGGTCACTCGGAACTGTCGGTCCGGGAGCCGTCCGTGTGACCGACCAAGCGGAAATATCCACAAAAGCCCGTTTGCATATGCCGACGACAGTTTTTTCTCTGTCCTTCTGTCCTCCATTTTTTCGAAATTTTTTGTTCAGCGCTATCTACGTTTCGCGACGCTTCCGGAAAACGTTTTTCATTTGCAAAATTGACATTTTTCACATGCCACGCCATTGATATCGGTGGCGCTTATAATACTTTTACCAACTTTATTTTTTATTAATAAATTTTCAAAAATGTTCAAACACCGGTGCAAGCTATGAATAAAATGAATTGATTTGTCCGTTTTTGCACCTGGCAAAGCATATTATAATGTTTTCTGTATTAGTCAATGTATCATATTATAGATATGCTTGATATTTCATATCAATATATGTACTTCATTGTCTTTATACCATTAAAATAAGCCTTCGTTCAATAATGAGTAATATATATATATCTTCTGTGTAATATATTTATAATTTACATTTCAATACAACTTGAGTATATGTATATAATATTAATTTAAAACTTTTTTAATCTAAAATTATATACATAAGTTAAAACTAAAAAATATACATATACTTTTTGAGCTACTGTAGCTTGTTATTAGATAATTTTCATAACTAATATGTATGGAGTAAGGTTTACGTGAAGAGGGAAGCTGCTACTTTCTTGATCTCGTCTGTTGATGATCGGCGGCTCCTCTTGGTTCAAGTTTGTAGGAATCCTCGTGTGTTGAAATTGAGCTCAAGTGTTATTGATGAGTTGTCGGAAGCAATATCGAACGATATTTGCTGATTTAGGAGCTGTGTATATGATTTCATACACATGGCATGGCCTGCCACTGCCACGGCCAATTATACTGAGCTAAAAGGGTAATTAAATTAGCTTGTATGCAACATCATGTTGCAACTTTAGCAGGTTTGTAACGGCCATTAAATATTTTTAATTTTGCAACCTTTTTTTATATCCTAAAGTGTTGTTATTCACTATATTATAACAGCACTTGCAGAAAATCTCAAACGACTACTGTGATGCTTTTAATTTATTTCATCTATTGTCACGTACGGTCTGCACTGACCGGCATAATAAATGATAAATACCGCTCTTAATGCATAAGAGGGTTTTTTCTTATATTTAGTACATTAATTTTAGCAAAACCTCTGCTTTAAATTTATCGATGTACACTGATGGCCTTACATGTGGTCACCGTCACTTGTGATCTTGGAACCTTAAATTATTTTGCAACTAGAAAAATAACTTGACCTAATAATTGTATCGCTCTCTAGTTTTCCTGATATTTTTATAAATTTGCTCACTAACGTTTCTATAAAAAATATTACATATTTATATCAGATGATTTGATAGAATCTAAAATAATTTCTGCTACTGAAGAGTGTCAATCTTTTTGTTGAAACAAATTTTATTTATATTATTTATGTAGATAAAATAATATATTAGTATTTTCCTAATATGTTAATGATTTAATGTTTAAATAAAATATTTTATTCATATCATAAAAAAGGGATAAAATCGCTATTTTTTTCGCTAATAACAATTTCGATCTAATATATCTAATCAAGGTCAACAATTTTCAAAAAGTCTCTCCTCTTAAAGATTTCTTTTATCATACAAATATCTTGTTAGAATTTTTTATACAGCAAATTATTATTATCGATGTCAATTTTAGAATTTATACAGTTTTAAAATAAATGTAGTAATAAATGGTTAAAAAAAATACACACATTGCTGTGTGTGTATTTTTTTTATCGAGATAATCGTTAGAATGACCTTTCAGTTATAACAAATTGTACAGGTGGTTGAATTCCTCACACTGTGATAAAAGTTGCAAAAGCGCTACTAATGAATAGAATGGGACAGATCTTCTCTCAAAATTCTTCCCCATTTGTTCTGTTTTGAATGACACATTACACTCTAATTTAAACTGCGATCCTAGTATACATGAACGTTTATTATGCAATGAAATTCAATGTCAGTCGTAACACAATTTATGTATTATACGTATATCCGATTCCAAGAACTTTCCGAATAGCCCGGTTAAATTTTCATTTGCTTTTGCACTACAACATACATACAAATCGCAAATCCAATTAACAACTACACGACAAAGGCTCTCGAAAATTCTCACTCAAATTTATCCAAAGGTTCAACCGACAAATTATCCTAAATTCGAATTCTATTCCCGGAATTCGTCAAAGCTGTATTTGCTTTGAAATTATGAAAATAGCCCTATACCGTACACACAATAATCTTCGGCTCACGCGAGCCATAAAATCGTCAAAAATCAATACAATGAAGTAAGTTTGTGACGTTAAATAGAGGTTCTAAGATCGTTGTTTATTCACTTCGACGCCAAAGTTGAGCTCGAAGTATGAATGTTTAACTGTTATCGACGAAGCAAGCGAGCTTTTGGGAAGGACAGCTCTCGGCGCTAATGGACACAGGGAAAAGTTGCTTCTGTTTTGCCCTAAATATAGACATACCCTTGGATGTATTATATAAGCTTGCTTATCCGAATATCCTTTGCGACGTTGCTAATATCAAATATTCATGTGAGCTTAAATTTCAATGCAGTTTTGATGTCCTGCTTAGTTTGATGTGTTACTAGCAAAAGTTTTTAACAATTCATTTTTATTATTTTATTTATTTTATTTTATTAATTTATTTTATTAATTTATTTAGCTTAATAGCTAATCTTTACATCTAACAAATTTAGTAAACATATATAAAAATATATAAAAAATACATAACAAAATTAAAATGACTGGAAATAGTAGATTCCTTCTAGTGTGTTATTTGTGAATGTAGTTCAGAACAAATTTATTAAAAATAACGATATTTTTTAAATGCATCTGTTTAAATTTTCGCACACAGCGATTGTTTTGTAAATATATCTAAAAGTATCTTATTTACTGAATTAATTATGTGTACTTTTCTAATTGAAGTAAGTGCAAAAACTGTGTTTTTTCCAGTCCTTATTCCTTTGATTAATGTTTATGATTCGGGGCGGAACCAGACTTTTTCTTATTGTCAGCCAAATTACATTTGTCGATTTTTCTTCGCTATTTTCTACAATAATACAGATTTTAATATATTGTATAGCTGCGTAACTGTAGATTTATATTTGCAACATCGTCATTCTTTAGTATTCGTAATTTACGCTGTGTTTAGATACCTATTCGGCATCGCATATTTTCGCGAATGGCCAAACTTTTAGTGGAAATATTTTTCCTCGAACTCTTGTCTTTGATAGTTTGATTTTTTAAGATTAATAATTTGTATACAAGTGCTTTAGAACTGTTAATGGATACCGTGCAATAGATGCAATATTGTTTGTTTACCCTGACAAGGATTTTAATTAGATCATTTTAGCGAGACTTTTCGAATTAATTTCGCCGCAACGATTATAAGTTACCGTGTTATTATTATAGTTTATTGTTACAGTTTTTTTCACTGAAGACTTAATCGGTGGGGACGCGTTTGCCAGGCGGGGCGAATCTGCGAGTCTCTGCCAGTGTCTTCGAATGTCCGCCTGGTCCTTCTTGGAGACCAGCCTTATGTATTCAGGACTGCATAACTTGCTGACCAATCACAAACATTCAGCGATCATCCAGCCAATCGTTGCACTCGCTTCTTAGAAGAGCGAAATATGTATACGTCCTTCGAAAGTGACATTTGCTTGATGGACATCTCTAAGGTCGAATTGTGCAACGGGAATGTTGTGGGCTTACAGTGATTTTTGTTTTTCTGTGACCGTTTCGCAACAAAGAAACGTTCAGTCAATGCACTGGAGAATCCTTGCGTGTTATTTATAGGAAACTTTGTGAGGTTCAACTATTGTCTCATTTATTCTTATTGATGAATAATATTTTAACCCTTTAAATTCGACATCGGTTGTTTTACTAGCAACTCCAATGTCGAGGTGGGTTCGATTATTTTCAAGCTGTTTTTTAAATAATATAAATCTATTTTATTATTTTTTTTAATTTGGATAAAAAATCAGATAATGGTTGAAAAGGAGACAAAATTTTGTTTCTACGACCAAATACCTATTCATTCAACATCTGGAATTAATAAAAAAAATAGTAGATGCAGCGGGTGCTGGATACAATATTACCGTTAACATATTGTTTATTTCTGCAGTAATTCATTCTTATTTTAACTGTGCTTACATTTCAATAGCTTTATCACTTATTAGCTAATTATATATTAAAATTAGTAAGCTGTTTTTAGTTTATATTATGGTTCAGAAGGATGTTTTAAAGTATCAAAAATGAATTTGAATGTAGTGAAGATGATATAGCATAAAAACAATTAGATATAGCATAAAATGTCATTTATTATGATAATCATAAATATAAGAATAATATATGTTCCGAATGTGGAAGACTTTTTGTTGCAGATTGCATTTTATATTTTACTTAGAATATATATTTAAAAAATCATAATCAGAATTTTAGGACCAGAATCCCAAAGTCGCAAAGAAAAATAAGAAACTACGTATTATTGCTACGTAAAAAAAAGTATCACACTTAATTTTAAAAATTAATTTGTCAGATAAATATTTAATATACACTTTGAAGAGTCACCATAATTTAAACGCTCTTTTTTAAATGTATAAACATCAGTGGCGCGCCGTCCATACATGCGGTCGATGCAAGACGCCACCAGCATGCACGGTTGATCGACTATAAGCACGAGCGAATATAAACTCGATCACGTGATCGGCTGACTCGCTCGCCATCAACCGTTCATGCTGGTGGCGTTTTGAATCTACCGCATCTATGGACGGCACGCCACTGATATACATATATATTAAAATCTGATTTTCTCCCCTTCAAAAATATTTATTGACAAATTTACTGAAAATGACTTGGAGCTGCGGAAAATTTTTGAACATGTCTTTGGAGTGCAAAGAGTTAAAATTAGGCGAATATTCGAATTGCAGTCTCTGAATATTGTTATTTTGTATAGTTTTTTAAATAATCTTTTAGTTATTTAAAGATATTAAAAGCTTTATAATATTATCAATATTGAAAGTATATCTATAGTAACATATTGTTTAATTTTATAAAATACAATATTATTATCATCAATTGGCAATATAATATTTGTTAAGATTTAATAGATAATATGTATCAGGATTAGACTTAATACTTTTGAGTTAACTCACTCTTTTTTGATAGTAAATTTTAAAATGGTATTTTTCACCGGTTTAATACATTAAAAACACTTTTAATATGCAGGCATAAATTTATATTTTTTATTATTTGAACGACTCAAAATATTTATTAATTAATAAAACGAATATTTAGCAACTTAAGTAGATTAACTTAAATTTTAACGTAACGGCCTGACTTGCAGGTAAATTTAATTTCCTAACGGAACCGTTACCTTGCACCGAATTATTAATGTTACAGCCTTTGCTTGATTAAATTATAGTTAGAAACTTTCAGTTAACAAAATTGAACATATTTAAAAAAATAAAATAAAAACATTTTAGTTCAAATTTAATTAAACCGGGATTTTGAACCGGGTTTTGACCCAGATTCTACACGTGCAAATTGCATTTCAATGCTTTGGTTAACGTTGGCGTTTAATCAAAACTCGGCAAGAGACTCCCGTGATTACGCAAATACCGACGTATGAACGTAAATCGGTCGAAAGCGTTGAAAAACATTCGACTACGTGTATTTACGTGGTATTACTTTACTTACGTTTGAGCATTCGCGGCTCGCTTGAGTGCTTCACTTTTGATCGTATCGATGCTGTAAAGAGCCACTCGAATAAGCGTTTCAATTTACGTTTTATTCAATTTTTATAATGTATATATAAAAAAATTAATTGATACATAGTAAATGTTTTATTGAAAGGTTAAATAAAAAATAAATGTTTTAAGTACTAAATGTAGTAATAACGTCACTCATAATTTATTTTTTCTGTGGTATTAAAGTAGAAATATATGTATTTATATTTTTTCAAACATACACACTATTACAGAGTTAATCTTTCCACATAAACATAAGTAAATACGTATCACACGTACACGTTCGTATGTTTGTCTTAATCACGCTATGGCGTGAATCGAAATTCCGGGCAAGAAAACGAAATAAATTCGTTGCGAGATAAGCAAAACAATAACGTAATGCCTCGAGAAGAAAAGCTGCGCACCACACTATACGGGAAAAACAAAACGAGATTGTGTTTCCCTTCACAATAGGGCAATATACAAAGAGATAAAGTATGATTTCGCAAATACTCGGCGGCAAACTTCTTACGCATGACGTTGTATAAACAAACACGATAAACTATAAAATTTAACAACATCGCTCTTTACGGTGTGGGTTTCGGTCTAAAATATAGCCGGTAAGTAAGGTGAAAGGCATTAAGGCGTTACGAGGGACATAATGGCCCGAGATGACCAAAGGACCAAAGGCACTACACTCGAACCAGTCAATTTATCATCGTTGAGCCTATAAAGATTTCCTTGTCGGATGCGAGATAGGCCAAGGATTACGAAACGTACAGTTATGAATGAATTATGCTAAGTCCACGGAATAACCGAGTCTGCGAAATCTGGCTTCGTACTAAGCTCATATTTGAGAACGATCGGTTCATGAATGTGTATTTCGTCGCCTTACAATAACAACGCGCAAAAATATTTTTCCCACAAAAATAGAATTACACTATTACTGACATTGATTCGACTGTATTAAATAAGACTTCATATACTGAAAACATATTGTTTATCTTTATATTAATACAAAATTATTCATCTAACAATTGTTGTCAATTTGCGTTTAATCGCCCCATGCCTACGAACGAAATTCATAGAAGCAAGACAGGCAAGATGTCGCTTGCCCTTAACAAACAAAAGTGATCTTAAAAATCGCAAGACATATGTACAATAGATCTTTTGCTGCTTGTTAAAACAGCCTGAATTTAAATACTCTTGTAAAATTGTTTTTTTTTTAAATGCTTTGGCAACTTTTATTAAGTATAATATATTGCTATCTTATATATAATTATTCTAAGACGCTTATTTAAAAATAAAACATTTTATGTTCAATTGTCTACTGTATAAATCGTTTTATTTGAACGGTTTATATAATAATACACCTAAACAAAGGAAGTATATTTAATTATATTAATATAATAATAAAAATTGAATTTGCTCCGGTAATGAATTCTGTTGTTTCGACCAATGAAAAATAAGCATTTAAATTTAAAACAAAATGGCCGATAGTAACGTGACAGTTTTAAATAATTTTGCTACGCGACAATAATTTTCATTAATTCGTTATGTGTGTTGTTCTATTTGACTGAGAATAATGTGTGTGAGGATTAGAAGAATACATTGTTAAACTATATAAGCAATCATAGAACAATATTCGTGATGAAATCTTCAAATTTTGAGTTCCGAGGCCGAAATGTGAGTTTTTCCTTTTACAATACATAAACATTATCATTGCTTCCGATTTAATGCACATATACGTTAGATTTGACTGAATATAATTACTAGAATTGCAAATAAATTAGGTATGTTTAATTACATGTAATATATACTTAGTACTAATGCAGATTGAGGTTAATGTTGATCAAACCATATAAATGCTAATAAAACGTATTTTTCCATCTATTGATATTTGGGAATACTATCACGACGATCGCGTGACAATGATTGTGATGCAATGAAAATGTTCAATTTTTGCGTAGTCATCTTATTGCTCGCTCATGAATTTTAAAAAAGAATTATAAATAATAAAAATTATGTCCAATAATTGAAATACAAACACTATACTGACAATGATATGACATAATAATTTGGCGAGGATGCAAATATTTGAACTGTTAAATTAATTTTATATTTGTCCTAAAATGTCAGTTGTGGGCTCTCGACTTTTGGATATTTACATTTTTTGTGCCATATAGTGGTAATATTTAGGATAGTGAGTGAGTTTTTGTATACACCAAGGTATATAAACAAAATAAATTAAAACCATTATCGCATCAAGAAAACTGCGCTTTTTAACTTCTCGTTACGTGCGACCCTTGCCCCCGCAGAAAAGCCGTCTTATCAGACTAGAAAGACCAGCGAAACACTTCAAATGATATTTTAATCGTTAATCTTGTCATTCTACATGTATAACAACAAATAAACTTACATCGATCACGGACGACAATGGTATAGCATAAGGAGCTAATAACTTCCACTTGATCGTCGAATCATCTTGGCATATCCCGAATAAACTAGTACAACTATTATCTTTAGATTTCATTATCTTTGTTTTTGTGTTTTGTAGCTGATTTTATTTTTAATGAAGTGATTTTGCAGCTAAAATAGACGCCGGAAAAGCCTATTTTGCTAAATACGGATAAAATACCGCAATGTAGCTGCCGTAAACAGGTGGTGGAATATAAATAGCTGGTTTTGAAAGTCGGAAAGTTTTCGCTGAAGTGTCGAGTTAAATTATTGCCGACTGTGATCTTGTGTTTATGCTGGACTATCCTCTGGCCATAGCCTTGGGCTATGACTTTTTGGGGTTCAGTTTATAGAGCATCTTCTTCCGACTACTTATCTGTGACCAAGTGTCGCATCTTTTATATTTCGAATATGGAAGGTCCATGGGCCCACGCCCTCCTTCCACGGTCGCATCAGGCTCAGGAGTTTCGGCCCATGAGCGACCGGATGTACCTAGCCTGGCTTTCGCGCCTGCATACTGCGCATACAGGCGCTAGACCAGGCCTCCTTCCTAGGTCGTCACGAGAACGACCTGGACGGGTAGACCGTCGCGATTTATCTACTGATGGTCTCCGGCATCACTATCCTTTTTGGAGACGGAGGTTGGATAGGGGAAGTGGGGGGAGGGAAGGTATGCGGGCAGTCGCGCTCCGCGTACCTGGGGTCTCTACGGGAGAGAAATGATTCTACGCATCCTGGAAAGAAAAATATTTATTTCATCAACTCATCCTTTGTGCTTGTTTTATTTATTTCCTTTTTCTTATTTTTTTTCTGCTGCCTAGCTCACTCCGATGAGAGGAGAGAGCTCGCGGGTGGCCCTTAAGGGGCTAATAAGTGGTCCTATTGAGGACGGACGTCTGTGCGGGCGCCATATGCGGCGCAGTATCTCTCGAACGCCAGAAGATTTCCCTTCGTGGCCACGAGATGTCTGTGTTGTGGAGGGCCATCGCCCTCGATTTCGAGCTTGGAGTGTAGGACTGCTCTCTCCTCGTCCATCATTGGGCAGTCCCATAGTATGTGTTCGGACGTCTGTAGTTCGTGGCCGCAGGGGCAGTCGGAGCGGTCTCTTAAACAAAAACGTTCATGATATGCCTGGAAAGCTCCGTGGCCGGTCATGAACTGTGAGGTGTGGAATCCACAACGGAACCACCTGAGCTCGAGTCTCCCTGAGATCAGGGGGAGGAACTTTTTGGTCAGTAGTCCCGTTGCGGACTCGTTCCAGCGTTTTTGCCACTCTTCTAGCACCGCGGCGCGAGTGACGCGCCGGATAGTCATCAGAGCGGCACTTGGGCTAGGCTCTCCCACTGGAGGGAAGAGCCTCTTGCCCGCTATTGAGGCCGAGCGGCCTCCTCCGAGGTGGTAGACCGCGGCTCTCATCTGGGCAGTTAAATCGATGGGTTCGACGCCGGCCATCACGCACATTGCCGAAATCGGAGCTGTATTGTAGGACGACGTGAGGAGCCTCAGCGGCGACGTCTGAGTTCTCAGCAGGATGGTGTTCGGTAGTCCGCGGGAAGATTTTTCGGCCCACGCACTTGCCGCGTACGTGATTATCGGGACGAAAATGGCTTTGTACATTATCACCTTCGCCCTGAAGTTAAGGCCCCAGTGTTTTCCGCCTAGGCGATGCAGTCTGCACATTGCATTTCTACTTTTCATTCCTGCCATTCTCAGGTGAACGCATGGGTCAAAGTTCCTGGATATTATCATCCCCAGATAGCGGGCTTTTAATTCGAATTTAATTTTGTGTCCGTTCATACATATTTGGGGGGGTCTCCTTGGGTCCAGGGATCCTCTCAGCAGCACAGCTTGTGTCTTGTGGGGGGCAAAAGAGAGTTTATTCTCCTTGCCCCAGGCGAGCAGGGTAGACAGTGCTGTCTCGGTCTTAATTTCTAGGCCGGTTCGGCTATCGGCGCTCACTAAGAGCAACAGATCGTCGGCGTACGCAATGAGGTCGCAGTGGTGGGGCAGAGGCTCCAGGACGTCGTCGAACTGGACATTCCACAGCATCGGTCCGAGGACCGAGCCCTGTGGGCATCCTCTCTCTAAGGTCTTCCAGACTAGGCTTCCGCCTGCGTCGATCACCACTCGTCTATCCTTAAAGTAAGACGAGATAGTTTTGGTGAGGTCGGAAGGGACTCCTCGTTTCCTCAGCTTGTCGATTATTCCGGGCCACCAAGCGTGATCGAAAGCTCCCGATATGTCCAGAAGTACTCCTACCACATGCTTGCCGGGAAGGGTGTCGACTGTCGTTTTGGCGTATTGTATAGCGTCGTCTGTGCTTTTTCCCGGGCGAAAGCCGAACTGTCTACTCGACAGTGATTTGTTCGTTCTGAAGTGGCTCTCAAGTCTCTCCACCAGCAGTTTTTCGAACAGCTTGCCTATCGCCGGGAGAAGGGTGATCGGTCTGTACGCCTTAGGCTCGTTCTTGTTCTTACTCCCCGGCTTCGCCAGTATTATCATCTTACCGGGCTTCCAGCAGCCCGGAAAGATGCCTTTTGAAATAAGATCGTTGAAGACGATCTCGAAAATCGGGGCCGCGGTCGGCCACGCCTTTCGGATGAGGTCGCTCGTTATGCAATCCAGCCCGGGGCTAGACCTGGCGCGTAATCTGCCGAGGGCCTGTTCGATCTCTGTACGCGAGAAAGGTTGTGAGGTCGAACGTGCGGGCTCCGGCGCCGCTGAGTTTGTTCTTATTTCCGCTTGTCGAGGAGTGTCCTCGGAAGGCGGATCCATCGGTAGTAGAGCTTCGAGTATGTTCTCGGCCGCTTCTTTTGAATCTATTGCGCAGATGCCGTTCTTGTCGACGATTCCTGACATGGAAGTGGTGGATCTGTCTGACATTTTGACTATGCGGTAGTGGCGTCCCCATACGTTGTTTGAGCTTTCGTTTGTGACAAATTCCCTCCAGTGGTTCCTCTTTGAGTTTCTGATAAGGTACTTATAATTATTTGTCGCTTTTCTTAGCGCCTTCTTGGTCGCTCTGAATGGGTCGTCCTTTGGGGTATCCGAGTCAATGCGTCCGGATCCACGCGTCTTCGCTTCGGCAGCGTAGATGCGGTAAGCTTTCTTAGCCGCCGATTTGGCGACTGCGATCTCTGGGGACCACCAGTCGGGCTGCTTTTTGTTCTGAGGTCTAGGTCTGCTTCTGGGTATGTTCGCTTCTGCAGCCGCCAGTATAGCGATCTGTAGTGCTTCGGCTTTAGCTTCCACATCTGGACCCAGATTTCTAGCTGCTTTGTCAAGTTCCTTCTGAAGGTCCACTTCAAAGCTCTTCCAATCGGCTTTTCCAAATTTGAAGCGTCGAGGTAGCAGCGACGCCGGAGTAACGCGATCCTCTAGGGCCCGATCCCGATAGGTTGGCTGTAAATTAAAACTAATTAATCTGTGGTCGGAGAGACACATTTCGGAATGAACTCTCCAATTTTTAATTGTTAGCGGATCTACGAGAGAGTGCAGGGTCGCATCCGGCGACGATTCTCCATTCGGGGAGGCAAAGGTTGGGACTGAGGGTCCCGTTTCATCGAACGCAACATCTAGGCTCGAGCCCAAGATGAAGTCGACGACCTGATGATTCCTAGCCGGATTGCGGTTAAGCCTAGTCTCCGATTTTTCTCCCCATAGGGGGGATAGGGCGTTTAGGTCCGCACCCACGACCAGGTTCCGCCCGCGGAGGCTTTCCACCGCCGACGAAAGCCCACTCAAGTGCTGTTCAACGGGGTCCGCATACTTAAAGTACGCTGAAATCAGGTGCACGTCTAGGCCCGGGGCCGAGATATGCACCGTTGTGCGCCACTGGTCCGAGAGGTGTCTCAGGAGAGTGACTCTGAGATTCGGGTTAAAAACAGCTATCGAGGCGCCCGCGGGTTGGATCTCAAAGATCCTCGCCCCGGAGCCGATGCCCGCCGTTCTGCCAAACGCTACATAGGGCTATATTTCGAATATGATCGAAACAGTTCTAGCGAATCCCTGATGAATATGTTAGTGGGAAAATTGCATCGTTTCTTGGACACACTTACGACATATGTTCGCAGCTTAAAAGTGAAACTTTTAAATGGCCAATTATGGCGATCGTTACCAAAGGGGTAAAAATAACAATAATCATTTTGTCTATCGCATCCTTTTCATACAGAAGGGTAGCTTTTTATAGTATTTATGAGTGTCGAGACGTGTGTGCTAATAGGTGGTCTGTGAAATATTAATAAATATTAACGAGCTCTCTCTTCCATTATTGTACTCTCGAGACAAGTTAGTTTTTATTTTTGATCTCTAAATTAGTTGTGCAAGTGGTTGGAACTCCCACACAGTTTTTTTTATTATAAACATAATTAATCTACATGAGATGTATTTTAAGCTATTAAACTAATATATTTTGGTTGCTTTCAAAGAGCGCTTAACAATTTTTCCTATTATATGGTATATACATATATATTTGAAAATCACTAAAAAAATACTAATACTGTCGTTTAAAAGAGGTCTGATTTATATTATTTATGTTCTTGGAAGAACATAACAGAATATAATATTGATTTATTATACTATAAAATTCTCAAGGAAATAAATGATAAATAAAAAAGTCTGTTTTTTCATAGGATGTTATTCAGAAAAATTCAAAAAAATAAACATTTTACTATATAGGATATCATACAATATATTTAGTAAATTCTGTTTATGAAAAATAACATTAACTATATTTAATGAATTATTGTTGCGGCAAATCATGACTTTTCAAATGCTTACACTTACTATCGATCATAATACAATTATTTACTTAAACTAATATAAAAAATATACTAAAGACATAATCATATTGTATGTTGTCGTAACATTTTGTCACTTCAATATAAAACTCGGTTAAAAAATTATAAGGAATAAATTAATTTGCAAATGTATATCTTCAATTATATTTACTGTTATTATAAAAAAATATGTCACTAATTTTAAAAATTAACTTTGACAAAAACACAATCGTAACAAAAAAAATTGGACATTTTACTTAAATTTTCGTAATAAAAAACTCGTAATTAAGAAAGTTGTCGGTTGTTATTGAAAGCTCCGAATTGCCAAAGTTTTTCACATAATCTATTTTTTTACCCATTTTTTTTAAAGAACGAGCTCTAAACTTGGGGAGCAAGGATCAAAACTGCATAACAATAGAGCCGCGTGTAAATTGCGTCCCTAGTCTCCCGTCATTTGTATAAAAAAATCGTATTTTTTTGACCGACTCTGGAAAAGAGAAAAAGTTTTTCTCGGTTATCGGTCTTTCGCCACCTGCGGCTCGCACGCAACGGGGAAAAAGCTCGGGCTAATTGTCGGAAAGTTTACCGATGCATTTAATAGACGCGTTTGCTTGCTTTGTGTAAGCTTAAAAGTGTGAAAGGAAAGTTTTCAGATGTTTAAAATTTCAAAGCGCTTAGCCGCAAAAACTCTTCCTGTGTATTATTAATATAATGCGTGGCGTAGGTGTGAGAGGCTTATAAAAAATTCAGACCCACGTGAATAATTGATCAAATGATTTACGTGGGATGGGTGAGTTATGAATTGATTATAAGATTTGTAAAACATGACGTACTGTGCTTAGATTAATTTAAAATAAATAGTAAATAAGCATTGAATGGTTATTAGCTATATTTAATTGTATCAATGTAATTTAGATAAATAATTTGTATTCAATGTCACCGATCGAGATAAGTTGTAAATATCATATGCCATATAAATAAATTAGTGTTGTATAGAATGTGTATTCTTTACCTATTGTGGTGAAAAGTAAGCCCCGGCGTATATTATCGGTTAAAGTCACAATCTAAATGACAATCAATTAAATTATTATATTATCCAAATGGAAATTGTTCGCACGTAAAATTCCTTCGGCGAATTTAGCCGAAACTTGAAGGAGCAATGACCCCCCCTATATTCCGTAATGAGATTTAAGACCAATTTTCAATCATTCACCCGACATCTTTCCGAATAAAATTCGTCAAGAATTAGATCGACTTCCGCACGGATGGGGGTTAACTCGGGCAAATCGAAAACGGGAAGAATTCGATTTTCTCCATCAGGTGAAAGTCGAATATCAAAATAATATACAGGCATGATTACATATAGATGTGATCAAATTTAGAAAAATAAATTTATATATTTGCATATGCTTTAATATGCTTTAAAATCGTGCCGTAATCGGTTGACTGCGCCTCATTTCGATAAATGCACAAATTCAAAAAGGTTCAAAGGTCTTACGTAAGATCCCATGGGGTTTAAATTAAGGAGTTAGCATACATTTTCGAATCGATGGCAAATATACGCAATTTCTCATCAAATCCTATTACGAACGGAAACGACACTTCGACGTTTGTAAATGGCGTTATCGGTATGAAAAAATATACGATATTTAGAAAATCATAAATGACGGTTATTACTGTTGGAATTACGTTTATGGTATTGAAAACGCGTTCAATTTTATTTTTAGTTCATCAAATATGATTCATAATATATAAGCTGCGTAAAAAAATCGTTCTTAAAATAAACTAATACTGGTAAAAAAACAGACTTAAACTGTTCTAAATATGTTTTTTATTACACTACTATTTTGATACTTACTAATCAATTAATATCTTATTTAAAATAAATTATGATAAACGTCTTAATTTTTTCTTTTATTCGCAATGAAAAAATAAATATATTCATAAAAAATCTTCACTCTTACTTCAACCCATATCAAAAAATACATACCTATTTTTATGATTATTTAATTTATTTCTGGCTATTTTTAATGCCTAATTTTAGAGATATTTATGATAATACTGACTAAGCCCTGTTGACTTTGTTTTAAAAAAAGTGGACCTTGAGAAATATTATTCTAAAAATATGATAAGGTACATATAGTATATAAGATTCTAAAAAAATCACAACGTAATGCTTAATTTTTGTTTTTTTCACTTTTAAAATGCCATTTAAGTCTCAAAACTCGTTGCTTTTTGCTCTTGATTTTAATATGTACTAATAATTATCTTAATATCTGTGTTTGAATTTATCGATTACATTAAAAATCTGTAAGCAAATGTCGTTTCCCGAAATTGAGTGCAGTACTGAGTGTGGCGACTAGAGTCTCCAATTCGAGTAATCGAGTACTCGATACTCAAGTATTTTTGTCTATTTTTCAAGTACTTGATAATCGAGTATTTTGAAAATTACTCGATTAATACTCGAAATTGAAAAATTTTGAAATATTTCAGAAACAAAAATAACTTTAACTCGGTCCGGTAAAGGTTAACGTCTTGCTTTTATTTGGCGTTTATGCCCGAAGTCCCGAGTTAGAGCGGTTACTATCAGGTATACTTTTTTCATAGTTCCATAGTTGCATAGTTCCGGTCGTCGGCTATGTTAGTGGGTACGACGGAGAAATTTCTTTTGTGTTTTCTGTTCGACAGTCCCGACTTATCTAATTTATGGCAATGAACAATATGAAATATCAACAAAAAAAAATTTTAGGTTTTATGACTATGCAGTTGTAGCGTAAAGTGTTGTAAATTGTTTATACTGATCCCTCAGCTTAAAATAGAAATCAAAACAATTGTGTGTTTTAAAGGCATTTAAAGTAAAGTCAGTTCTTTGCGAACCGTTTAGCTCTAGAGTGAAAGGGATTCACCCAAATACATTTTCGAAGGATATAGATTTAAATTCTTCGCATTAATCAGAAGGAGTAGAATATTGTATATTGTTAAGAAAAAAAATCTATTCAAGAAGAATTACAAAATGCTATTTTGTCAATAGTCGAAGGAAATAAGAGAAAAGCAGAGAAGGGAATGAAAGAAGCGAACGTATAAAGAGAGTTCAAAAAATTTTATATCTATAAAAAGCGAACAGATATAAATTAGAAGCCTTATCCAACGCGTTTATGACAATAAGTCCAACATCAACAGCAACGGAAAGGGTTTATTCCATAACGGGAATATTAAAACCAAAGGTTAGCAGTAATATTAAATTCGAGACACTTTTTGCATTATTGTTTTTAAAAAGTATGTTCGTGAAGTTAAAAGAATTGTAAAAATTAACATACTAAGTAGTTTATTTATTTATTTATATGTGCACGAATTTGAATAATAGCTATTTTGGTACATTTGGTAAATACTCGAAAGTACTCGAGTACTCGAGTATTTTAAAATTTTAATATTCGATACTCGAGTAGTTGATGATTCGAGTAATTGGAGACTCTAGTGGCGACGCTGCGCTTATTGCAGTGGTCGGCAAACTTATTGGCCGAAGAGCCAAATATGTACATTACAACGATTCAAAATAGTTCTGAGAGCCAAATCTGTTTTTTAATTTAGTAAACCTTTATTATAATTTTAAACCTTCATTAAATTACAGGTACACTGAATAAAACTTGATTTCACACTTAATAAAGATTTATTAGTTGATAAACAATAATATGAAAGTAAGGTATCCATAAATTTAAATCATGACAATGACTGACAAACACTTAATGCAAACAATGTCCTTGCATCTCCTTGGAAAGTTTCAGTAAGTCAGGTTTATATGTTGTTGTTTTTGATTTTAGGCATGATTCCAGGTTCTCATCAATAAGACAACTTTTCAGTTTACTCTTGATAAAGTTCATGCTTGAAAAATTTGTTCGCATTAATATGTAGAACCAGGGCCGGCCCTAGGTTGTTTGGCGCCCCAGGCAAAAACTAAATTTACCCCCCCCCCCCCCCCTATTAACACTTGATGAGCGCAAAAATATAATTCAAATTAAAGAAATAATATATTATATTTTACAACATGCTCTTTTTTACGATTGTGGGTATTTAAGAATTTATAATTTATTTTTTGTTGTGATTTTTTACGTGTGAAATAATTTAAAGAGTACACAGTAGTGTATAAAAAACTTATATCAGATTATATTCTTTAACAATATTGTTTGATAATTTTAAGTGAATATTGCGCCTTTATTTGGTATCACGGCGCCCCACAAGATCTAGCGCCCCAGGCGATCGCCTGTACTGCCTGCCCCTCGGGCCGGCCCTGTGTAGAACCAAAAAGGGAAAGAACAGCAAACGCAAGCTTTTTCAGCGGATCTTAAGAGTCAGGAATACTATTCCAAACGTTGAAAATGATCATGACTTCATTCTCCAGGTCTTTCAAAGCGGACCACTTGTGTTGTGAACTAAGATCACATTCGTTCTTCTCCGATATTTCCAAATCAATACAAAGACGTTCAAATTTGGAGCTCCATATTTTCTTGTTTTTTAAATCCTGCAATTATATTTCAAAGTTACTAATGTCAATGCCAAAAGGAGAAAATTTCAACTCAGTTTATTGTAGCATTAAGAAGATTTTTGACGAATGCTAAGGTCGCTTTGAAACCTGCTGAGAAATGCTTTCCTCATATTTAAAATTGTTGTTTTGAAATGGTGTTTGTCAATAGAGGAATTATTTTCTTGGCGATGCTTCAGCAGGCTCGGAAAGTGAAACAATGTTTCCCTTTCAAAATCTTGAGCAAAAGCGTTTTAAAACGTTCCCTCTTGATAACCATCGAACCTTGTTATGAAGCAGAAAATCAGCGTACTCACTCTTCATTTCAACTAAAAATTCTCTGAATTGACGATGATTAAGAGCTTTAGCTACAATGGAGTTGATGATCGTGATCACTAATCCCATAACTTTACTAATTTCTTCCGGAAATATCTGCGCACAAAGCGCTTCTTGGTGAATAATGCAATGATAAACCAATATCTCGTAATTATTTTTTTCTTTCAAAATGGCAACAAACCCTTTTCTGACGCCAGTCATACTTTTGGCCCCGTCTGTAACCGCCAAGTACGCAGATTGACAGCTGTCATACTACTACGCTGCGCTGCGCCCCTATCGGACGAAACAGATACTACGTCAACGCTCACGTACACATTCAACGTTGCATGGAAAGGACACTCGACCAGAATTAGCGCCCGGGCCCGTGGATATTTGTGCCAGAGCCGCACTCAAGGAGCCAAAGAGCCGCATGCGGCTCCGGAGCCGCACTTTGCCGACCCCTGGCTTATTGAATTGCTTGAAAATTTTCTTATTTTTATTGTTAAATATATATTTTTTTCACCTTGGTTATATTTTTATTTAAAGATTAAATAGAAACGTTATTTCTTGCTCTATTTTAGTCATAAGATCATCGAATTTAAACATGCAATAAAATATGCCTTAAAATTGATTTGTTTTAATAAAATGCCACCCTTTATGTAAGCATATAAAACAACCTTGTTTTAACACTTTTCTATTATTCTTCTAATCCGTAACCCACAATTCTTGTTATTTAACAGTTACTTAAATATTACAAATACTTATCTAATATGTATTTCAATCAATAAAGATATTGTAATAAATTGAACTTAAAAAAATCGTAGGATATTAACATATTACTGAAGTTACTTTGTATACAATTTTGATCCAAGTTTCGGTACAAGTGCTTATGAAATTATTATTTTTTTGGAAATAAGCATTTTTATTAAGTTTTAATCATCTAAACACAGCAGGAAATTAGAAAACATAATCACCAGTGATATTGATAAAATAGTAAGTGTCTAAGATTTGCACTTTGAAGTATTCTTGAAATATAATCAATTGCGAATAGACATATAATTTCTTAAAAATTTTTTCGGCAGAAATATCCTTAGATCATCAACTACAATCCATGTTTTTTTTTGTTCAATATATCTCAAGAAAATCAATTTATTCGATAGTCGTACTCCCGTAGCTTTTTTATTATATATTATATAATTTTCAATTTTAATATATATTTTTATTATTGTTTCAGGCTCGATTATCATACTCCATGATGAATATTATCGTAAGTGTTGTTTTATAATTACTTTTAATTTAAGTTTTAATTTTTAAAGTTGCACTATGCAAACAAAATACGTTTCATATTTTTTGGTATTATGTCAAAAGTTTTCACGTAATTAATCATTGCGCATTGTGAATGTTGGTGAAAGGGTCCGTTCTCTGTCTCCTAGGTTCCGCGGGACCCTTTCTTCATTACCTTGGCTGAAAGAAAATACACCCTCGTCCTCCCGTCCTTTCGCCCGTATTTGTTCCCGCAATCATCTCCCGTTTGCTCAGCAGACACAAAGGGCTGCCGGGGTTGGTTATTAAAAAACACCACACAGACTCACGTCATGAAGTTTCCATTTGAGGTTTATTGCTATCCTCTAATGGAGTCTGCGTCCGCAGAACAATTTCGATGTTGACATTTTATATTCTTCCGCTGTCGCCAACGAAAGCGCTCAAAACCCGATTTGGCTTAAACTGTTATCCATTGACAAAAAATATATACACAAACAACATGAAAACAATTTAGAACTATAACCTAATATTTAATAATATAAAATATATAAAAGACCAGAATCAGTCGCAACTCAATGAATCACGTACAATTTTCTTAATTTGTGATCATCTAAATAGATCGGGTTAAACGTATTTTGTAAGGTATCTGGACAAATGTTTACGAAAAGAGGGAAGCGGTTTTTTTATTTTTTTTTGCCCTCCGTTCATGGTTAGAGTAGCTCTATTTCCTGCGAGTTCTTATGAGTCCTTGTGTGTTGCAAGTCGGGAATAACTAATTTTAAGTTCTTGTCGGAAGTTAATTCTAAATAAAAGTGCTGTTGAATGTGATTTCTAAATATAAATAAATGATATGCGCTTATGCGCACTTATCGATGGGTCGTGAAAACTAATGGTGTGTTGCTTATTGCGCTTTTAACGCGTATTTTGTATAGCTGACCAATGATCGCTACAGATTATATATTTTTTTGTTGTAAAAATCTTTCCATGTATTTTTTACAAAATGATTACTGTGATACATATTATAGTAAAATTGTTCTATTAATTATTATATACAGTGTTCATATATATGCATATTATATTTATATCATATATAAATTAGAATCAGTTCTAAATTTGATTTTAAAAATGTTAGTACCACTTTTGTTGTGTTTTATATTAAAAAAAAATACTTAATCACAGAAATAATGAAAGAAAGTCAAAGCTAGAGCAAAAAATATTATGAAATCAATGCATTATATACAATGTTAAATAATATAAAGTAAAAATTTGATTAAAAATATATTTTTAAATATATCAGAGTCAATTTTTCAAAATTAAAATTGACGAAATCTTAACAATAAGACCCTATAAAAAACTTTACACGTTAGTCCAGTTATCTTATCTTTGTGGCATGTTTTCGCGAAATACAATGTTTTAAATACATTTTTTGTGATTTAAATTATCTTAAATTTAGTTCAATAACCTAAGTTTTAATATTTGCAAAGTCTTTAGAATCATCTCAACAAAAAACGGCTTATTATAATAGTTTGTGTCGAGGGTGGTCTTTTGGGGAGGAAAAAGTAAAGCACCGGTGAAAAGCATTGATCGATTGTAATGTATTGCCACGTGCTAGAGAAAAAAATAACCAAGGAAAATCTCGCAAGAAAAACCTGGGGGCTGCATGATATATAGCAGAAAGACTTATTCGAAATACCGCAAGGGAATACCCTTGTGTAGAAACGTGCATGTAGATATAATAAAATTATATCTACACCATAGTGTATGATATATACACACACGTGGTGCGTTGCAACGAAATATGCCGATTTATGTAGCGAAAGCTTTATGGTCGTTTAATATTAAAAAGCGAATGAAAGCTACGAGGGTAACATATTGGATGATGTAGTAATGCAATATAAAAAGTGACCAAAGGATATTATTTTATATATGGGTGCCCATTGGGACATTGTGAAAAATCTTACTTTTATATAAAATAATCAGCAATATTTTATTTTAAATTTTTAATGACATTAACAATTTACCGTGATCTTTGGTAATAACAATGCTAAATGGAAGGGTTTCAAGAGTATTCAGTGTACAACAAATTATATTTATGACGTAGCGAGTGTTCATTTAGAAACTTGAAACATGTTTGGCATCGACAATTTGTCGATGCTCGTCAGTTTTCTGTATAGTGTTATAGAGAGCTACGATTACGTCCCTAAATCTTTATCGTTGCGGTTAGAACAATAGTAGATTCAACTCATAGAATAATTAAGATATTTAGAGGGAAATAGTAATACAATACACGGTATGACATCTTCATTATCATTTCGAAACAAATATATTCTATGCATAAATAAATATATCCTTATACTTTTGAGGTGCAAATTAAACTTATCTTTCGGGAATTAATTAAATCTCTGAAAGCCTGATCCTGGAAATGCCAAGACGGAGAAATATATCTACCGTATTGTACATATTCCCGGCATATTGTATTTCGGTTATTGCCACCTGTGTGCGAATGGCAACACCGTGCCTATATTTACATTCTTGCCGTCCGGCGTCTGGCGCCAGTGATGTACAACCTTTTACGGGCGCGCTTTATTGTTTCACGGACCCACTTTCGGACCTAGCTCTTTTTAATATAGCCGTCGCAATACGTTATTTATGACGGCATTTAGTAGTCTCGCCGCTGGCTAAATGTATGCACTGGTTTCCTATTAAGCTTCCTTTATTATTTTATTTTTTTAATATGCATCTACAATATTTTTAATATTGCAAATTTTGTATTATTTATTTGTCGTGCTACAACTGAGAAATGTCTCTGGATTCCGGACGTCGAGCTAGACCTGGAGATGCGAAGAGAGAAGCGGCGGTTGAACGGTTGCCAGCCTTCTCATTGTTGAAGTCCAAATCGCAGAGCTTTATAAGTTCAAAGTGTATGCATTCAAGTATGAATGCTCCCTAAAACTTATTTTTTATGATATAATATCATGGTAAAATCCTTTTAATTGTGAATGGATGAACCCGACATATTAAAGAGCTGTCCAAGCTAGCCTTAACATATTTTATTATTCTCCGATTCATATGAACCTCAAATGTGCTACTTATAAATATATATTCTTTGAATATCGATATTTACATTTTTATTTATTCATTTTATATGCTTATCCTCCAAAGATGTGGAAAGTGTCACTTGTATGTTCAACTCTCGGAAAATATAACCGTAACACATATCCTTTCTATCTGTCGAGGATAGGAATAAGCAAATCTTTAAAAATGTACGTTTGAATATACATATATACATATTATTTTGTATAAATATGCTATAAAGCACCCAGTAAATATAGTATTGCAGACACGAAGTACACTTTTGTCGGTTGGCGCAAGTTTTCCAAACACAAACAGCATCCTTCGGTATGAATGCAACTAACTCGCCTCGAGCGGATAAATACAACAGGTGTCTGCAACCTGTTGGCACCGATTTTTTTTATTATTTATTTATTTTACACTTCTCGAAAAATATATGAGCTTTACAACACGTGAATTTTTATCTAAAGTAGATTTCAATCGAGATGATGGTTTTTATTTAAATGCGTAAAACAATCGATTTTTTTTACATTTTTTCCTCTAAAGTAAACAAGGCAGACTTATGTCACTAAAAAATAATTGTCACCTGACATTTGCACTCTAGCAAAAAAAGATAAATAGCACTATAAAGATCTCTGTCGAGTCCGTCAATTGAACAACTCTGTTATTCGCAATTGAAGGGATTAACTTATACCATTAAGTAATAAAAAAAATTTTGTTAATAAAAAAAATCGTTTTAACCATCTAATGAAACAATGCGTTTCTTCGTTAAAATAGGACACCATCGTGAAAAAAATTTTAGCAGTCTAAGTTACAAAGTACGCGCTATAAATCAGAAATGAATAAAATATCCGTCGCCTTAGAAAAATACAGTCTTCGCCTTCTTTGGAGTCGAGTCGTTTTCAGAAACACACTGTTTCGACTATTCCTTTTTCTCTGGAGTGTAGTAGTGGATCCATGTTTTATCAACGGTTATGTTTTAACGCAGAAACTAATTAAAATCGCCAAATCAGCCATTGAATCGACCACACAATTGCGTTTATTCTGCAATGAGCAAACGAAACACCCATCTTGCTGATATCTTTTTCATACCCAATTTTTCCTGCAAAATAGATATCACTGAACTATAGGCTATTCATGTGGCCTCAACAAATTCGCGCACTTTAACTCGTCGATCACTCAAAACCACATCGTGCATCTCGTCGATCATTTTTAGCGTAGTCACCTCAGGTAGACGTCCCGAATAAAGTTCATCACTTCACCCAATTGTAAACAGTTTTAAACACTGCTGCATATTTTCCATGAACTTTATCCAACTCTTCTTTGATTTCTCTGTGTTTTGCCTTTGTATTTAAGCAATACACGAAACTTATTTTTTTATTGTTCGAAAATTACAAAGGATGTTTGCTTCAATTGGTTGTAAAAATGATAGGACGCGATGAAAATAGCTGAAAGTTTGCCAGCACACTATTGACAGATGGCACTTTTCAGAAACAAACTTGTTTTGATACTACAAGCGCCATCTCTTTTTCGTTTTTCCAATGACTCATTGCAGTTGCCCAACATGTATATAATTGTCACTCTTCACCATTTGTCCGTCAAACTGATGAACTCTACGTCATCTATTGTTCGCTCTTTACTACACCATATATCATGATTTTGTTTTCTTTCTGTGCCTTTATCATCCTTTTTTTATTTTTTCACCGATTAACTGTGTGCTGTCAAAACGCCAGCTCCACCGACCTTACCGCGTGTAGAGCATACATACATACACATATTCGCCGATGTCAAAGTCTCCGTCTCTATTTCTAGTTGAATTTTGCAATTATAAATTACTAAAGGGATTACTGTGGAAGTCAATTTATTTGGCCACACACTAGTCGTTTATTTGTTGGCTATTATAATCTGACTTCATTGTGCAAATAATCACGTCGTCGGTTACCAGTTTGGCGCCTAATTTGTGGTAAAATCAATCGTATTTTAATTAAAATGTTTATTTATGTATATAATCTTAAATTATATACATGTTTTTTAAAATCAAGTTGTTTAGCACTTATGTCTGATGCACATTTAACTTTTATTTGTTTGTATGTGCATATTTATATAATAATATTTTATTACTATGCTCTAAAATTTGGCTTATTTAGAATTAGATATTATGCACAAGTCACGTATTATTTATTATTATTATACCCTTACAGCCAAACTAAACAATGAATACCCCCAAATTACAGTATACACATAGTGTATTATTTTGGAATCTACTCAACGTCTTATCATTCTGCTGCCGCTCCATTTGCCTCCTCTTGCAACTGACGTGGAAGTTATAAGAAGACCCAACGGAGTAGATTCCATCGTCGTTCGGAGACACCATCACACACCTCGGCGTCACCGCCCTCCTCTCGGGAGCTGCTTGGAATGCAGCCCCCGTGTGACATTACCTATCTCTCGAAATACACGAGAGAGGAGCAACTTCCGCAGACATGCTATATACTTTGGCATATACTCGGATCTTCCTAACGACGCAATATTACCGAGAATTCCATTGAAAACACAATATAATGCACTTATGTGTATTATATTGTTGGGATATACGTGCGCTGATTATTAGTAACTTTTTAAGTATGGAAGTAAAAAAATGTTGAATGCTTCTGCATGATCCGTTTACCGTTTTCTATAAAATGTTATAGATAAGATGTAAAGTGCTTTATCGCGTGGATGTACATATATGCGAAGGCTTATTCATTCTTCGACGAGTGAATGCACGTTTTGTTAATGCATCTTTGAAAGCTTTCACAATATGCATTACGTATATATAAAATATGTATTTTACATTGAATTTAAATTTGCACCGTTCAATAACTGTCTGCAGAATTTAACAAACTTAATTATAGCGTTACTTATAATTGCTATGCTTGGATAGACATTTTTAAGAATGGTGAACTAGAATTGTTGAATTTTATTTTTACTCTTCGATAATGATGTTTTGACACGAGATGACATTTTTTTTCATGCTTTCACGGACTGACCGAAAAATTTTACTATCACGCGAAAACGCGTGAACGGACCGTAATGTTTTAAATAAATAATTTATGCCATTTAAAAACAATGCCGGAATGAATTATTAATTTTAAATAATAATTTAGTAAAATTATTTAATAAATATTTGAAAATGGAAATATTCCTCGATTGCCAAGACTCCAAAATTTTGCTTTTCAATTTGTAATAAAATTATTTTATTTTGAGTGGACTTGCCTCACTTTTAAAATCAACAACCGATTAATAGCATTGACCAAAATAAATTACAAATAAAATTTACACTGTTATTTATATATATAATTTCAAATTAATTAAAAACATAAATTTTAAGATAATTTCTGATATTAGCGTTAACTCTTTTTTTATCAAAATGTACTTGTCTATTTTTTTACTATTTTTGTTTTCTTTTTACCATGCTGTTTTTCTTATTTGCTCTATTAAAATTTAATAATAAATATTTTAAGTGTACTTATTATATTTATCTAAATGTTAACGTATTATATACATAATTTTAATGTATCAAATTGTAACCACAGAATGAGTTATTTCTTACTCATGAAGAACTACGTGAATAAAATAAAATAATAAAATATAGTAATGACATACTTCAAAGTATTGAAAGTCTGAATGTCGACTATTCATCGTGGTGTATCACTTGACTCACATCACTTCTCGAGTTTACAATTTTGCGTCACTTTTATTTAAATTTCCTTTATCCTCTCTCTCTTTAGTCGCATGATAAAATGTCATGTGGTTAAGCCGCTCTCCTAGAACGACCACCGTATGAAGAAAATTAAATTTGGGAGCGGACAAATGCTTTATGAGGCTGCGCCTAAAAACATAATGAATTTCTTTCCGGTATCCCTGGATGTTATATAAATCTTTTTTGAACCCCGTTCACAATAGACTCACGCTCCCGTTGCTCCGCGGCCACTGATTGCGCGTCGGCCGTAAACCGAATTGACGTAAATCGAGGCGGCTTTATGGCGTGCGTCAAAGAAGCGAAATTTATACGTTGTATAAGTACACGTGCATTAGCATAGAAAAAAACGTTGGAATTTAGTTGGCAATACACATTTAACGGCGCGGAGTTAACGTGGTGTGAAATCAAATTGAACTCACGACCCACGTGCATACGAAAATAAAAACGGAACCGGAAAAACGCGACAAAGCCTCGTTCGTTGGCGGAGACGTAGTTAATTAACATTCGCAAGTATATGTAAATCTCGCCTTTGAGCATAATGCGAGTATAGAATTGTATAAAATCGATTAATGAATATAATATGTTATAGTAGGTGTATATTCTTAAGGTCTATAATTCAGCTTCCGATCGCAATGGAGGCAATCTGACCTAACACTCCAGCTAGTCGTCCGTTTTAGCCATAAAATCGACATAAAGGTTGATATGTGGAGGCGTATAAAATAAGGTGACCAGAGGTCTTCCTTTGTCCTCTTCAAAAAAAAGTTTTTGAACAAAAAAATCCGTGATGATATTTTTTTAACTCCTGCAGCCATAATGACCTGTTTATTTTTAGTGTCCTTCCTTGATATTTTCAAAATCTGGTCAGCTTATATAAAAGTATGCTTTTGTTATGTCCGATTCTTTACAATCACTGTCGATAGGCTTAAGTAGATCAGCAACACGGTTTTCGTTTATGTCGTTTCATGGTCATTTACCTCTTCTGTTATACTTTTCGAAGGTCCCTTAACAATACAATCTAAATCGACTTTTAAACTATTTTGTTTTGAACTTTTTGACGTCCGAGCTTTTATTGTCAATTTGCGTTTTGTACGATACGTTAGCTCTTTAAAAAAATATTTATACAAGATTACGAATCGTGTATGTATTTGTATTCTAGTGCCTTTTTTAGGAACATTGGAATACAATAATTGTATTTATGACGTTGCATGTTTTCAATTAAACACTTTTTGAAGTTCATTGATGGTGGCGTCGACAATTCGTCGACGCTTGATGATTTTAGCTGTCGGCTGTTTGGTGTCATAGAGTTGCGATTGCGTTTCTTATTCTTACTTTAGCGCTCGAAAACATTTACACGCTTCTTCCAGCTTTTTGAAGCCCTTTTTAAAATTACTGAAGGGTGGGGTCGACAATTCGTCAATTCTTATCAAAACAGCTATTCAGTTTTTAACGAACTTCCCAGTCACAAAAATGTCTTCGACGATTGTGACGAGGAGCTGAAACAATTGCGCTCTCCAATTGAGCAACTAATTACCACAATGTTTCAAAATATTAAAAATTTAAATTTTACGCTACATATTATATTTTTTAAATCATTCACATATACTATGTATATATATATATATATATATATATATATATATATATATATATATATATATATATATATATATATATATTATATTTAATGCGTAAAAGATGGTTACCTTATTACAGTCCATGATTTTTTTTGCTAATTAAAATATTATCTGATTTACTAAAATGTTTTGAATGTCTTTCTTTAGTAAATGACAAGGTTCATTTCTTAATTTATGATGGTAATTTACTAAGAATTAATGCAAAGTAAAACAGAGCTCCTCTGTTTGTGTTAGCTACAAACATTGACCTTGACAAACCTCAGGCTCTGTGTTTCTGCAAATTATTACATAGCCGTTTATCACAAAAGCGCTAATTTCACATTATATTTCGTAAGCAGTGATACAACGCGCGTCTCATTGTTCTCAGCGCGAGGGTCGAGGGTCATGCTTCTAGGGTAATGGCTGGGGTGGTTGAAAAACCTACTCCCCACAAAAGTGGTGTGGGATGGCAACTAAGCAGACACATTCATCAGGGTGTTAAGACCCCAACTCCGATTGCTTAACTCGAGAAACGCCCGAGCGTCTTGTGTACAAATTGGTCGCCTAGAAATTCTTCAGAAATTAAATCTGAACTAACTTGCGCACGAATCGAGTTGATCTGACTTACTGCATTTAAAAAAAAAATAATATGTATAAAAACGGCTACTTGTAACTTACTTTATTAAAAAAATACTAGCTGAAATTAACTGGTGATTTTACATCGATTATCCTTGTAGTAAAAATTGTGCAAATGTTTTTTTATTATATTCATACTGATACGGGCGCATGAGTTTAGCAGTGAAATTCAAGGAAAAGATGAACGGTCATCGCTCATTCTAAGGGTTAAGGCCTTTATCAATGGATAAAAATGACCCTTTTTAACCCTTTACATTTGTTGCACCATAAAATGTGTCGATAACCACCTCGTGCATTAATCTCGGCGGCACCGCTCTGTGATGAAAATGTAAAACGGAGGAGGCTTCTGATATCTGTTGGATGCGGGCTGCCACAACCCCAACCCTTGGCTATATAATGCATCATACGCCCAACCCTCTAGGCGTCTGGGAAAATCGCTGCACTGGCTGTGCGGATTGATTAATGCGGTCGGGTTTTAAACGCAGACTGTGCCATGCAAATATTTTCAAAGCGGTCTGATTATGTACTGCACGTCAGATTTAAACGGCTGTCTATGCAATAAATTATTTTAATCGAATCGATTTATGTATTAATTGCGGTAAACGGTTGAGAACGTCTAGGTGGTGCAAGATGGAGTCTTGCGTTTAATTATTTTTTTAATTTATTTTTTGCTACTAATCAATTCTTTAGGGTATTTTTTTATTAAATACATATAATATATTCTCTATGAGTTAAAGTAGCTCATTATTAGATAATTTTTAATATCTTATATGTACGACCTAGCTCAATTTTAATTAATCATAACGATATTCATCCGTGAAATTAGGAAAATCTAGGTAAATCTAATTTATGATTATCGATCTGAAGTATAATTATATAAAAATAGCCGATGAATTTAATAAACATCTGCATGTGTTGTGTATCATAGGAGACGCAATTTTTAATAACAGATTAAAATCTTACATTTTATAAATACCTATTAAAAAATATGAATTATTGGTATAAACTAGCACTGGAGTGCGCTCTAGTGTTGTTGATTATCTGAATAACGTAGTGATGCAAGATTTTTGTGTGTAGGCGATTGCTTAGTAGGCGCGACCAGCCAAGGGCAGAGCCCCGGTGTCATAGTACGTGGCATTCTTTAGGGCCAGTTAATGGACTATCCGCGACTCAAATCCGTCATAGTTTATAATCTAATGCATAGAAAGTGGTTCGGATTAAAAAAATATCTATAAGTAAATTTATGTATTTTGCCGTTCCTATAAGCAGTATGGCGTAGCACACGTGATCGCCTATATATTATATATGTTACAGAGAATGTATATTATCAGTATAGTTACATTTTCACTGGTTTTGTATTCGAGTACAACTTCATTTAATAATGCATACCGTACGTAACAATGAAAAAATTAGGCAGAAGCATTACATTGGCGAAAATATAATTTAATTGATGCTTTAAACTGCCACTTAAACTCAATTTGACAGTTGAGAAAAGACCATTTTCTGCATAACCCAAAATTAACCATACCCAATTTGGTACAATGTGAGTTCTAAAATTATCTATATTTATTAAAAAAATATTGTGACTCATCGGGCTAGTTGTAAAATATTTGTTAGACTTTGTATTAAAAATATTTTTATTCAATTTTTATGATATATTTGAAGCGTATATGTCGTGCGTAGTCGCTTTGATAGTAAATCTTCGGTTACGTTGGTAGGTCATTCTTAAAGTCGTCTGTACTCGAGCGTGTGTAAGTTCGTGGTTGAAGTATTTCTTGGAATGAAGTGAGAATGTCGTTGTGTAGTGAAATCGAATCTGTTTAGTCTGTTTTTGTATCGCGCAATATAGACGTTGAATGGGAGTCTTAAAAACGTGGGTATTTTTCTCGACGGCTGTTAGGTTCGCAGGCACGGTTCGCGGGACTTTAAACGCGCATGTGGCGTATCTATTGACTGGTGTAATGTATAAATCTGTAGGGACTCCGATATTTGCGGTCATTATAATTTTGCTAATTTTTGTGTAATAATATATTTGTTGGTCCCCAAAATTCACTACATATTATATATTTTTAATTAGTATTGTACTCTAGATTTTTTATTTAATATTTTAATTATATTTTAATATAGTATCTATTATTACATTTTTATTTTTATATTTCGTCTATTAATTTAACCTTGCAAGAAATTAAATATTTTGTCAAAGTAAAACTGAATCAATTGGTGGAAATTTTAAAATAAAGTGTATATTTCAAAAACGACACTTTTTTAATATTTGTGACAAAAATAAAACTTTAATTAGGATTAATTCTTGAATTTTCCAAAGTAAATTTTATTTTTAATGTATTTAACTTGTTATTTATTTAATTATATGTCTTATCGAAGTAAAGGGCCTAAGAGTTTATTTTCATTAGGCCTTTTATTAAGATATAAATTTAACATTAAAATTTAATGTTTTTTTCAATTATGTTTCAGAGCTTAATTTCATTATTATTATAGAAATGTTGTGCATTTATGATCTTTAGAATAAGTTTTTAAAGTCTAGGCATCGCTAGACATTTTAATCAGTTTAATCTTTTTTATTTTGATTAACGCATTCAAGTATCATCTCCATTTAATGGCAAAATAAACTTTAAAACCTCTAGAGATTTAACATAATCTTTCAATTAAAGTTGCCTCGATAGATATATAGTTATTTTAAACTTTCAGACTAATTTAAGTTTATCATTGTATTTTATATATAAAAATTACAAACAGTATATAGATTGCGTTTCACCTTTAGCGACAAATCCTATTTAAGACATTCGCGCAAACATTTCTCAAGAGGTTTCGATCAAATTTTAAAAGGACTCGCAAAAACCCTCAAGATTACTCACTCTAATATTACGCGTGTCTTTGAATACATTTTCAATTTTTCTCGGGCGAAAATCCATTTGCAATTTCCACCGTCGGAAAACTCCCTCGCCGCATCGTTTGAAAACTCTCCATTTTTTCTATCGTCTGGATTAACGCGAGCCCCACGTGAAATAACAATTTCGCATATTAAACTCCAGCACTAGCAGCATTAACGGATTCCTGCGCTTGATTTACGCACTTTCCGTAATCCACCCTTGCACACTCTCGATTTCAAATAATCCAAAAATCCTCGCCTAAATAATCCAAAAATCCTCTAAACATTCTGCGGACACACCCCGAGGGAATGTGCCACGCACTGGGGACACATTAAACTCGCCCCCTAAACAATACAATGGTTAATAACTAACTGCTGGGGGCGCGCATTGTTTTTTCGCCCCGCGTGCTACCCTTGTTTATAAGGGATGACGCCGGTGGCCCGTTCAAAGATCCGACCCTCCGACGCTTTTTGCAATGCTTTTGTTGTTTGGAGAAAATCAATATTCGCCTTCAGTCTGCTCTCCTGCCGTGTGTGAATTTTATAAACACATGTGCTGTGTGATGTATTAAAAAATATAAAGGTATTGTATCTTACTAGTAATGTTTAATTGTAAGGTGTCCCCTGATCTTTAAATGAAAAATATATCGAATCAAAACATTTGAAATGATATCTCGACACGTTTTAATGATCGGTGTCAACCAGTTTTCGCGTTCCAATTAACTCAGACTTTAATTGTAATTTGATACTCGTACACAAATTTTCAGGATTATATACATACATAAAACGTATGTAATTCCGGCACAAACATTAGCACTCATACACGTTCAAAACGCGCCTTATTTAATATTCACCTGTTGATATTCGCCCTATGCCGCAGTAATTAAAACGCCTGTAATGCTTCTTGCCTCGAATTGCCACAGTAATGAGATAAAGAAACTTTTAAATTAGAAAACTCTCAGTCTACACAGCAAAATGTTTCGCTAAACGCTTCCATGATGAAAATTTAACCATAGAAAATATTAACTGAGACGAGAAATAACACAATACCTTTTATTGTTAGTATAAATATAACTATAATAACATGTTGAAAACTTGCAGGAATTGCATAATTTATTTGTGAATTCGGAGTGTTCTTCTTTGTATATGATAGCTGATGAATTCCTCTCTTAAAGAATTCCTGCAAATTGCTAGCAAAAAAAATATCTAAGTGGTGTTGGCAGAAGTTCAACTCTGGCAAATTTACACTATTAAGCTCTAAACAAAACATAAAGATTGTTGAATCATCGCAGCTAATTCTTCATTAAAATGTTTGATCTTTATGTGCAATCAAAACATTTACTATAGTTTTGTTCAGCCGGTGAACGAATCCTTGTCAAAGACTTAATTAAGTTATTGTTCTTTGCTTTGCTAATTTTTTTACTCTCAAGGAACTAAATGTTTGCTAATCGTCATTCCTAGAGTCGGTCATAAAACTCGTATCACGACAAAAGTCCCAAGACCATTTGCCCATTATAATTAAAAAATTCTGCAGAATTTTCTCACAGACCGTTGGTTAGCGACACTGTCCTAGCGCGCGTCCTTTCCAAACAAAGATTATTTTTTGATGTTTTATAAGGTGTTTCGTTCAATATTTACAATTATTTACGCAACTGTTTGGTCACGAAAGCCTTTTTGTATTGTTGTGTTCGATCTTACTTTCGAAATGTTTTTTTTTAATTACCTCCAAATTATAACAAATTGTGTTGGTGATTGAAACTCAAACACTATCTAACTGCCATTCAAAGTTTGTTTTTAAAATTAAAATATAATCAAAATTTTAATTTATCTCGGAAAGCTTTTAAAACTATGTGGATTCTAGCCAGTTATCAAGAACCAATCTGTATTATTACTTTATTATCTTAATATTCAAGCCAATTTAATATAGATAAATCTAGACAGTGTTAAATATAATATATTGATATCCCAGATATGCTACACTCATAATCCTTGGCATCTGACAGATTAGCGCTTTTTATTTATCGCCATTGTTTGTATCAAAACTCCCCTTGTACGTTCGATGGGTCGGCGGTTTTTTCGTGAAATATTACCGAGAGGCTATTTCGGCGCCAAGAGAGCTCTTAAATCATGCTGAACGATAAAGGATCGAGAGGATAGTATGGGAGATAGAATAAGCCTTATCCACGCGCTTTTCAGATAATAATATAATCTTTATCAGCATTATGGAGAGAAAAAAAAACATACCTGAAAAGGTCGCGATTGAACTTTCGGGTTTCGATAATTACTTTTTTCGTATTAGTGCCTCTCTCTGTTTATTTCTTTTCAAGGTTTCATTTATTTGAAAAAAGAGCTAAATTGACTATCGCTACCTGATATTTGCTGACTTTTTCTATCTCTCTTAATTGCAGCTTTTGAACTTAGACTTCCTATAGATTGCGCTTCCAATTAGTATCGTATTTTATTATGAATTTATATCGTGTCTTTGTGACGTTTTAAGTAAAACATAAAGCTACTTTTAATAAATTAATTAAAGGACTAATTTTATATGTGTTATCAGTATTTAAACCCTTCAATATTTATGATACTTTGATGTAATATTGGTCTTAATTCAAAGGACATAAGGTCTGTAGAATATGGTGGGTGGTTGATTACATCCGAATCGAATTATTTTAAATTTTATTAGAACAGCATCACATGTGGTTGTTCCTTGTCAGTAAATAACCCCTTTCTATTCACTAATCTGAGTCTATCTTTTTGAATGGCAATGTTTAATTTTGTAAATGATTCAAGCTTACGTTCACTGTTTATATAGTATATCAATAAAAACAAAGCTTTGCCTTTTTTATTTGAATACTGCCTTAAAAACAGACTAATGTAATTAAGTAATTTCATTTTTTATTTTTATAAATTTGTAGCTGGAAATAGATAGCAAACTTAAACTTTATATTCCCCAGCTTTTAAGAGAAAAATCATAAAAGATCCTCTTAGGTTTTGAGATTGTGAATTTGCAGCTAATTTGACACCGAAAAATATGTTTACAGTTTTTTGTTTCCTACCAAAATCACAGCCGACAATAATACAACTCGACACGCCAGCGAAGACTCCCCGACTTCAAAGGACTGTCATTTCAATCTCACCGCCTTATCGCGACATAATTTTTGCCTCTATTTATGTGGTAATTTATATACATATGTAAATATACAAATTACCACATAAATAGACAAAAATTATGTCGCTATACGGCGTGTCGAGTTGTATTATTGTCGGCTGTTATTTTGGTAGGAAACAAAAAACTAAATAGACAAGTAGGAAAATAAAACAATATCTTGATTTTTTGCAATGAAATTTTGGTGTTTAATTAGAGATTTTGTAATAGCAATTTTTTAAGCATGTGTAGTTCGATAAAAGGTACAATGTGACATTATTAAGTAATTTGTACCCAAAAGCGGAGTTAGCAAATTTACACTTTAAGCCATCGATATACGCAAAATCCTCTTATTCGTGTTTGCGTCCAAAAAATTCAGTCGTGTGCAAAGCAGATTGAGCTCTGTATTCTGGACTGTTTGTTGTGAAGAGGGAAGCGGCCGTATTCTCTATCTCGTCTATTGACAATCAGTGGCTTCATAGAGTTCATGCGAACACTCGTGTGTCCAAATTGGGGAGCTAAAGTGGAAATTCTTGATGTGTTCTCGAAAGCAAGTTTCTTGTGATAATTGTTGATTTGGGCGCTGTGTATCTGATTTTATGCACATATCTAGTTTGAGGAAGGAGTAGTGCTAATTTACTTTTTGCTAACATGACCAATTACGACGAAGTAGTAGTGTAATTATATTACCTTGTTTTTTTATTGGAGTTTTATGACCGTTGAAGTTTAAACAGGTTGCAATTTGTCATCTGAACAGATTTGAAACGGCTGTTAAATTATTTTGAACAAATTTGAGATATGGAAACTTTGCGACCAATATTCTAAATCCCAAAGTTCTGACATTTGTCATATGATAGTAACACTAATTGGCTGTCTATTGTCACGTACGATCCGCACTAGCTGGCATGAAAAAAAATATAAATCGCTTCATAGCACTCTTAACGCGTACGTGGTTTTGTTCTTACGGACAGTGTATCAATTTCAATAAAAGCTTTGCATCTAATACAAATAATTAATAATTAATATCTATCGATATCGGACAAAAGATTTTAAAACTTGAAACTTTGACTTAGTAATTGCATCGAAATTATATATTGATCTGGGCTTTTTATAAACATGCTATTTAATATGGCAAAAATTAAAAAAGTTGAGTAAGAATATAATGAAATATTTTATTGAAAATTAAAATTGTAAATATATTAAAAATGATTAACGTCTCGAGACGGATGTGCTATGCAATGTTTCTAATTATTACTGCAATTGTTTGGTTAGGTGATCTCTCTTTCGTTGTGAAAAAGACTACGTGTGACATTACTTTTAAGACAAGCTTTCGCTTGTTTGAATGAGTCGATAGAATAACCTAAAAATAATAATAAAGATTTAGGTTACGTAATTGTCGTGAACTCTACTATTAGCTAGCTTAGTAAAAACTAGATAAATAGTAAAAATGAAGTTTTCATTATATCACTGCTACTCAAAAATTTTAGAACGGTGGATGCAATCTTAAAGTTTTGATTAAATTTATGGTGGATAAAAGACTCACAAAGATATATTGAGGCAAATGTTAATTGTGTGGAATTTAATATAGCTTCGGGTTTTCTGTTTTCACTTTGACCCAAAAAGAGAAAAGTTGAACCTGAAATTGATTTTTAACTTTAAATTAAAAGCCAGGTCACACTAATTTGCATCATTAACAGAAAGCTCACATTTACATAACTAAAAAAATAAGTTTTGAAAAAAATTGTAGATTATGATATTTATCTTTTTATAACATTTTGTTTTTTATTATTCAATATTATATTTTCATCAATTATTCTATAATACTTGAACTGTTTTATTGTGCAACAGAGAAGGTTTTATGATTTTAACTAGTAACTGGTACTGATTCAGTGAATATATGTTTAGAATACAATATTGTATTGATATTAATAACGACCTATTAAAATTATTAATGTGCGTTGAAAGCCCAAAAATAAAATAAAAAATGAAATGTATACGCATTCCCATCCAATATATGTACGTAAATACATTTAATACTTTTACCATATGGCATTTATGGCGTAATATATTATACGTATGTAGAAATATCTTCTGGATTTATAAACACCATAATCTGTTTTATTACTATACGTATTAAATTTAATATTAAAATAATTACGTGAATATTGAAATTAATTAAATATTAATAAAAATGTGATTAATCATTATTATATATTACATAAAAAAATAATGGTGTCCCATAAATCTAAAAATCATCAATCGTTTTTAAGCTTAAATGTATGATATGATTAAAATAACGGTTCGTGACACACGGTCGTAGACAAAGAACGCATTTCATATGCAAAAATTTTATAGTTTCCACCTTATGAATTATTTCACGTTATGGTACGTTTACGTTTACGTTTTCATTGTGGAATAAATGTATCACTAGTTTCAAAATGCAATTTTCACTCCATTAATTCGCAACAAACGCTACACCACGAACGCAATCCATCTTTCCGCTGCAAAACGCATCTGTTTTATTTTGTTTGCTAGCAAAATTTCTAATGTTTCTTCAGGAATTTTTCCGCTACATGTTCGAAAATAAAAAATGTTAGAATATATTCCAACGGTGAACGTTTACAAACAAACAAAGGCACATTAACGAACTGCACTACATAACTAAAACGTCGAACGTTACTTTCCCTGATTTGTGTGTATTGTTGGGGAGCAGTTAAAAATTTAACTGTTTTAACCTTTGGTTGTGTTGTGCAAGTACTACTTGACTAAATTAAAGTATAATTCGGCCTTTGTCGATTTTGATTGCTTAACGCTGTCAAAAGTTTGAACGATTTATATTGTGCGTTACACAAACAGCGTTCCTTTGAAACAATAACAATTTAGCTTCGTAAAACTTAATTGGAAGCGTGGGGTATTATTGATCAGATTTCATATTGCATGTATTATAGTAGTGTGACCATATATCTATAACAATAGAGAACAAATTGTTCCAAAAAAAAAAGATGGGTTGTTAAAGCATATTCATACTAAATGCAAACGTCCTTAGATTAGATAAAGAGCATCACATCACTCAAGATTATAATTATATAGTTTATTCATCATAAATATTCCGTTTTAAATTGACAGACATCAACCCAATATTTTACAACTAGGTAAACACAATCAACAACTAATAAATAAGTAGTGAGACACTATGCTCTATAAATAAATTTTATCTATTTTATTATTAATTATCTCGATACTTAAATTTATATTTGCTCTTGTCGTATTTACTGCAAATAAGTAGGATAATATGATTTTTTTATACTATTTTTATAATTATAAATATTTTTAAATTTATGCTATTAAAAATCTACTATGAAGCTATTTAAACGTATTATAAAAAATAATCTTTTGTTGTAATCTAACAGGCGTAAGCCTAATGCGTTACAAAGGGATAAATCTGTACCAACTATGTCATATTTATTTTTCAATCAATTTTATATTGTTAACTAAAAAATAACCCGATAGGCGTAAGACCAACGCGAGGTAGATTTTCACTAACTGCGTAAGTCAATCAGACATTATGAATATTTTATTATGTAATAGTGTTTATTGACATTGCATTATTATTAAAATTAATAGACATAACTTTTCAACTAAAGCCAGTTTTTAAAAATAGCTCATTTTTTCATAAATAAAAAGTATACTGCTGCGTATCGAACCCGCGGCCTCTAAGTTAACAGTCTAGGACTTACAAACTACGCTATTCTGACCCTTAATAATTTTTAATTTAATTTAAACAATTTGCATCTTTATTATTTAACAATTATGTCAATTTTACTGATAACATGTTTGCGAATGACTACAGTTTTGTGTTAACGTCGAAAAAATGCTTGCTAGCATTTCTGCCTTTTCTTGATTAGTGTTGCTCATTTAATTTCCAGATATTTCTGATATTTTTTATAATGTCATAAGTATTATTAATCAATATTTTAATCGAGGTCTTATATATTTTGCCATTACTTTCTGTTTTTAATTTTTCAGTTTAATTTATTCCATAATTGATAATATTTGTTTAATTTTATTAGGGGTATGTTTACATGTCGAGATGAAAAATATTTTTCTTCTTTTAGTAAAAGTATTCTTTGATCAATTTTATAAAATGCGAAAATTATGCACCGCTTATCATAACACCATCATCTTCACGGTCCAAATGGAACAATTCCCTATTCAATATTCCTTTTGCGTGGACATACTCGGCTTAGTGAACACTGTGATGGACCATTTAATCTATCCCTAAAATATATATCTTCCGCTCCCTCAGGAAAGCGCATTTCCCTGTAATTTCGATTCAATATTCTCTCGGGCGATTGTGTAACTGACAAACACCGTAACTAATAATTCATTATTCAAATGACTATTTTTTTATTTTTGCATACATTAAAAAAATATTTTTATATAATAGTATTTGTTGTTAAATATATTTAAGTCGCGAATTAATTTTGTTTATATATGATATTAAATAACAAAAAATATTAGTAGTAGCTCTATATAAAATACAACAATATTATTCTTACACTTTAATAATGTAGATGGATTTTAACAAAATATATTTTTTAAATTTTAATTTATTTTTACGTTTGTCTTTATGTAATGCAAATATTCTAAAAGTACATAACCAGCAGTTTGATATTTGATATTTTATTACTATGGGTAAAAAATAGAGAAAACTTTCTGTCTTAAATTTAATTTTCAACAAGCAACAAAATCTTAACAAAATTGTGTAGAAGGCAGTATAAAGATTTCACAAGTTAAAACCAATTTTTTTACTTATAAAATCATAGAAAAACACAAAATATTTTTTTATGTATAATATTCATTGCTTTTTATATAAAACTGTATATTTTTTAATTATTTTAATATTATTATTATTGTATAATATATCACTTATGGCATATTTTTCTCCTCCATATGTTGATGCAAATGAGTTATTTCTCTCTTAAATGAAATGCTTTGTTAATAAATCTCTATTTTATGGTTCACGTATAATGCAATCCATTCTATTCATATCCACGTATGAAAACGTTTTCCTGTATGATTCCATTTACATAATGAAACGCGGAATAGACAGCTCGGTACAGAATTATTTTTTAATAATTTAATATAAAAAAATGTTTTTTCTCTGCACCCCTATTTATCTACCCCGTCCACCACTGCATAGTTCTAGTGCCCTTTATTTTTTCCTCCGTCGCGTCACAAACGAGACGACACATTCTTTAAAATCTCTGTTGGCTGCAGCAAAAGTTTTAATGGACAGTCTGGGCGTCACCTAAAAATAATGAGCTTCAACCCCCGGTGTTTCCACCCTCAAGATTACACTTACGTTCCGCAGCATCCACCAATTATCCGGTAGCCTCTCGACGTTCGGGCCATTGATAAGCACTATTCTAATGGCACGTAGCCAAAACGAGACGTCTGCCAGTTTGAATGCGAACTTATCTGATGCAAATTAATTTCCAGTAGTGGCAGAGAGTTTTCGGTCTCTATCTGTGTTGTTGTATATGTAATTTTAAAACGTTTTTCATTATGCGTGATGCACGAATTTGTCTCTACAATACAATAGAAACAATGGTCTGTGTTAGACATGTTTTCTAGTGAAATATCTCAGGTATGTAACATGTGAATGATACGATGTGTTCCTAATGACTAATAATGCGGAAGACAATAGATAGTTAAGTGGCCTTTAATTTATGTGTGATTATGCAAGTCTTGTCAAAATATGATCTTCTTTTCTATACTAACTAAGACAAATTTATCATTGCCTATATTACTCAATTATAAATGTTTTTTGAATATATTTAAAAAATCGAATTTTCAATATCTAAAATGCAAATCTTACTTTAAAACATATTTCAGGAAACTTTCGTATAACCCTCACATAATACAGACTCTAAATATACTCATGATCGTATCGAAAACGCTCGAGTGCCTAAGCCTCCCTTAGATGCGAGACACCCTTACACGTTATGTATCAATCTCACGTGTAGTGAGCGTCTCAGTTTTATTTTCTTGTCCGGCTCCTCGGACGCCGCAATCTCTTCCTGGAGTGCAGCCAGGAGAAGTGGCGGTTTCTCCCTTTGTCTTTTAAGGGTTGCCACGTCGAGAGTGCAATAGAGAAGCCCTGTTTGTTACCCATTGTCGGCCACTTGCAGCTGCATCTACTAGGGAAACAAAGCTTTTCCTCCGGAAATAGATTGCCGCTTCGATAGTAATTTTGATGCATTATCAAACATTACAAAGCAAATAACAGTGAATATATTATGGATACTGCATATCGAAAACCATCTGCAGATTAGATAGATCGCATCGAAAGAAATTTAATCTTAGAAAAATACATTATAAATGTAGATAAGATAACACCTGCGAACGTTACGTACAATTTGTATATGTTAGTTATACGCGAAATTTTTCTTGGGTGTGTCGTAGACTCCAGTGCGAAGAGAGAAGCGGCGGCTTCTGAGACCTCCGATGGTCTGAATCGGCCACTTCTTGGTTGAAGTTTGAATGTACTGATTGAGTCAATGTTGAAGATCTCGTGAAGTTCTGATGCCTTGCACTTTGAAGTGGATGTTCATGAGTGAATGTACATATAATTGTCAGAGAAATTATCTGAGAGAGTGTCTGAGGAAGCGACTATTGGTTCTGTTTATTCCCATATTTATAACTACTCATAAGGGATTTTGTTTTTGGCCCCTTGGTTGAGCAGATTACGAACAGCCGTTTATATGGCAACTCCGAATGCACGTGTTAATATTTTTTGAGGTGCTTGCAATATATACTTTTAATCTTTCTGATTTTAAATCTCACTGTCGTGTCTCATTTTAACAAAAATAAAACTTTTTGCCATAGAAGCTAAAAAGTCGTATTTGTATTTCACATGATGAAACTTTTTTGGAAAAAAAAAGTTTGCCATTAATGGTAATGATTTAATAGCATGTAAATTTTGTTTATACTTACTGATTTTACTTCTTCGTTGAGTTGTCCAATTGTTGATTTAATTGCTGAATCTGATAGCAAAGTTATTTGAATTAAAATTTTGAATTCTGTACAGTTTGTGTATTTTTTTCTAGCTGACGTGAAGTGGGAAGCGGCGGCATTCTTCGTCTTATGAGTCATCTTTGAATGAACTCTCATGTTTCAAAACCAAAATATGTTACAATTGTGTTGTCCGTTCTTAACGTGATTTTATACGTCGGTCTATATAGAGCAGGTTCTTTTGCCTATTTTTGACGTCACAACTAGGGTTCTCAAACGAATATTCTAATATTCGATTACTCGAATGATTTGCCTGATTTTCAACAATATAAATATACAACTAATTGTTTAAATATTCGTTTATACTATCTCGAACGAAATTTAAAAAATCTTGAAATGAAATAATTTGTTTTTTTCTCAATATCGAAATCCAAAACAATACTTTTAAGCCTTTAAGAAACATTTGAGAATAGAATGTTTATCGGCGGTATTTACTATGACCGAAATTCGCAGAATTCATTCGTTGAACCAAAAAAATATTGGAAAGTTTGTCCCTTTACTATCGTTTAACGCTTATCTCAAAAACAGGTGTTTTTTTTGTGAAATTCGTGTTACGTTTTTGTATTTGTTGTTTCAAGACACAAAGATTTTACTTCAATCTGTTTAATATTTTTATCGCGGTTAATTAATTTCTAGTTATTTAATCAATATTCAGATCCGCACAAAGCATACGCCGATACGGATCCTATCTTTATGTAATTATATCAAATTCGTTTCAAAAATTGTTAGCTATTGTATTTATATATAAAATAAATTAGATAATATAATCTATATACAATGTTCCATCAATTGTGCTGATATGTCAATCTTTTGGTTTAAAAAAAGCTGAAATGACAACCAAGATCAATCAATTAAGCATATATTTTGACGCCCCCATTGATTAGTAATTCGCACAGTATTGTGTTATGCATATTTTATAAAATTCGAAAAGTTTTACGATTATGAAATAAATTATTAAATAATTAATATTAATCGATAATTACTTTTTATTGAATAATATTTTACAGGCAATAAATTGATTTTTTGCACTAATTAGTTAAATAAATTATTATCGGTAAAAAAACAAAAGAATAAAATACGAACATATTCGAATATTCCAATACTTTATCCATTCTTAATTCAATATTCTAATAGTTGCAAACTATGAATTATTGAGAACCCTAGACGATTTGGGGGTGAAGTTAATTTTTTTATAAAAACGCATTTTCCGTAAACGTCGTAGTCTTAACAACTGGAAATTTGGCAACACAGGACACTTGTAATTACAAGTAGCACATTCCACTGGCTGTTGACAAATTTTAATGCGATAACAATATTTTGTATTTATAAAAGCATTGAACCGCTTGTTTATTGTCCATTTGAGGTGCATCTACCTGCCTGAATCTCCGATCGTAACGTTCGTCAATATTACAAATTCACTAGCCGGCAAATTTTAAAGACTAATAACATTTTAATTGCGTATTTAAAACGTGTTTGCGTATCAAATCATTTCCCAAAAAAACACTTGTTTTGTTTCATATAAATTGCGAATCATTCGGATATTGTAGTAGTCAAAACAATAATGTATGTTGACTTTATTAATTAATTTAACTTTTATTTTAAACTAATATAACTAAAATATTTTTAAAACACGATATTTTTAAGTAAATATTACATTGCTATCTGCGGTATATACTGATATTATTTTGATCGTCTATAATCGGAATTTTCGCTGTGCGAAATTTTTGGTGGCGCAATAATCACCGAACAGTCTCGTGTTTATGCGGTTTTTTGCTTGTCTATATTGCTGTGACTCGTTTATCTTCTCTGTCTCTTCTGGCGAATCACAGATGAAGATGTTTGTGGGCCAATTGCATCGTTTCTTAAATACCCCTACAAAATGTGTTCACGCCTTAATAAAGAAACGGTCTAGATGACCACAATACAACAATAGTATTTTTTGCGTTACTTAGTGAAAAACGTCGTCCGTGAAATATTTTCATTTATTAACGCAATTGTTTGCTCACGAGATATTTTTTCATTGTTATGAAAAATAATGTGTATGGCCTTTCTTTTTTTTTAAATAGTCCTTAAAATTATAAAAAAATGTGAAAGTGGTCAAAACCTTTATATAACAATAATTTGTATTAATAACTTTTAAACTGAAACTCATTATATATTAGATTAGGATATGCTTGCTAGGATATTCTCCTACACCAAATAATAATTTATTGTGATTTTTTCTACGACACAACCTTAGAAAACAAACTGTATCATATCTATATTAAACAAAACTACACAATAAGCTAGTTCTATAAAAAGTTTTAGCAATTTTTTTAATTTTTGAAGAGTAGTGGAATTTTAGATACATCTTGTGTTTTTAATAATTAAATTATTATATTGAAAAAAAATGTAATTTTAAGCTGGTAGCTGTAATATACACCGCGTTGCCAGCACCTGTCATTCACATTGCGCTCTCTCTCTCTCTCTCTCTCTCTGCCACTGACAGGTGCTACGTCATCCCAAATTTGGTGACTTGACCGACATTAATTAACACAATGAAGACCTTAAAGCAAATCTACAAAGACGCAACGTAATTCAACAAAGTAAAACAAAGAAAAAGATGCAAGTGTTTGCATCGTAAAAACCTAGAAATTCTCCTCCAGGGAAAATGTGAAGTTGTCATTTTTACGATTGTGGTAGAAACCCCTCAGTTGGTTGAATCTTTGTGAAATTCCGCCTTCATAATTACACGTCAAGGTTTGATAGCGTGTTTGCTCGTCAACTTTTAAGGGTTCTCGCTGTCGGATTTTTTTATTGTTACCCTGCATTTCTGCGTAAATTCTGAAAATTTTGTAATAAAGGATAATGTATTGCATTTAATAATACTAAAAAGAAACAAATATGCTTCTGTAGGCTAGGAATATACATACAATATAATATAACGTGATTTATTGTATTAAGTATTATTAAAAATTCAACGGACAGTACATTTAATATTTTGTATTTTATATTACGCATAATAAGTATGATATAATTCACTTAAAATTGTTCTAAAAATTTATATCTATCAGTATCCTAATCTAAATATATTAGATTGACGAATTTTTAATTAAAAAATCCTTCGCTTCGTATTCACGGAATTAATAACACAAAGACGACTTTGTACACGTATCCAATCGAGCCTCGAATACTGATTGGAGCAATTCATTAAGGACGCACTTTATTGTGTTTGCCCAAGGACGTCCCCGGATTTATTCGCTCGGAAACGTCCTGCCATTTGTCATTGTCGTTCGTTAAACGAGGGGCACATAATCGAAGATGGCCTACCTTCGATTTGGGCCAAAATCTGTAATTCGTTCCAAAGCTCTCTCTCCTTCAAAGTCCGACTGCCCCATTGTCGCACACATACAAACACAAAGCTCCGGGAAATTTTCGAGCTTTTCAAACCCATTTATATGCACACATGAGCCTGCTTTTGATTTATTTATCCTTCGGTTTCGCAGTACGTACGTACATAAATCCGAGGTCAAAACCTCCAAACATTCCTGATCGTAAATCAAAGATTCTGGCATCGACGAAGCTCAGAAGCGACACACACAGCGAGACCGAAAGTGAAAATATATTTTTCCGCCGCGAAATAAAATAATACGTGAAAATTTTTACGCAGCTCTTCTCGCTCCCGTTTAATGAAAGCTGCGAGAGGGAAAATGAAATCTTCTTCCTTTTCGCCGCTCTTTTATGTAATGCGGAAGGCGAAATATGATCCTGGAATAGAAATATCAAGGATATCGTACGAAATTCGTTTTTTTGTGTTACAAGTCTAGCTGGATATTGTACAAAGGTTTTGGGTATTTGAGGATTTGTATTATATTATACATAGAAACAAGAGTGACCATTTATTGGCATTTTTTATTAATTTGTACAGCACTTAATTTTAAGAAATCTCATTACAAATTGAATAAATAATGTTTAAGAAAGTGTGTGGTAAAACTTAACTAATTTAGGAATGTGATGTTATTTATTGATTTAGACAATTAAACACTGAGATATCTGCGTAATATAAATATATATTTGGGTTTTAATATACAATTTTAAACTAATCTAGTTTCTCTCTCACTGATCTGCTAGTCTAATAGTCTGTGCATTTTATACGTTTTTTCCTAGTAACTTGGATGATTAAAAAAACATATTTATTTAAACTCTATATAGTCTCCACTTGCTTTAATAAGGCAAAAATATATTTTCCGGGTGACCATTTATAAGCGAAACCATGCATATTATTTCCTTCATTGTGCTTTTTGTTACAGTTATTAACATTTTTGTTATTTTAAAGCGTGGCTATTTAAAATTTAAAATAAAAAAAGATTATTCCCGTAGCAGTTTTAACCCTTTATGTGCCATTACATTTGAAATTAAACTCGCCTTATTTTTGCTTAAGTAATAAAATAAGACACTGAGATAAGAAACCTTTCCGAAGGTGTTCGAGCCAGACGTTTAAAAATATACATACTTTCTCGGAAGATCGAAAGTATTTGAATGACTAACAATTTTTTGCTGTTTTTTAATACTCTAACCGGCCGGCGGTTTTATCTTTGCTTTCGTGATCTAATAACCCGCTCTGATGAAAATAAATTACGCATAGGAACGATTTGTGTTTTAACATAAAACGGTATGCGCCAAAAAAAATTCAAGTCGAAAAATACATAGACACCCTTTTTCTGTACAAAAAATGTTACATTTTATATGTAATAAATCAATTTACTAATTAATATTACATATATAAAAGTTCATAAGTAATACTTTAATTTATCTAAGTTAAATAATACATTTTTAATTTAATATTGACAGATTTATAAATAATGTAATTTTATATTAATGAATTTAATTCAATGCGTATTTTGAGTAGCCTTTTCAAACGCACATAGGTGCTGATGACCACAGCATAGCATTGGGACCGTCGCCATGGCTCTGCCCTTACATTTTCGGTTCCATTACAGAAGGCTACTGTTGTTAATTTATCAACTTAAATTAGTTTTAAATTGATTTAAAATGATATGATTGAGACTTATACTTGTAATCAAATGGATTTGTTTTAAACGTTCATTTTTTTATATAAAATATAATACAGTATTTGATTTAGTATATTATAAATAAATATTGAATGTTATAAATGAGATCGGCGGACGAGGCCGCGCCGGTCGTCGTACGTCGTAACGTTGCTCTTACCACTGTCACGTCAGTGTGGTATTATTTTAAATAGATATGATACATATAGCAGCTTAACACATAGTGCTAGGTATAACTTTTGTAGATCCCCTAATTGTGCGTTATGAAAAATTAATACACCCTTAAGCGTCGATACAGTCTCCCGGATATAAAAATATTGTGTCACAAGATTAATGGTCCTCTCCTTGCAGGACGTTCTCTCGGTTTGGCCCTTCAGGGTTCCCGGCTGTTTGCCGTCATCTCATAATATCCTCGTCGACATTCAATATGTCATTTTTCAGTCGGAACGATACATCATCCCTTCGCGTAAGATGTTCCCGAAATTAAACCACAGAAAACCTGACATTTCGACACTCTGCACAAGATATTACCGTAACGTCACGCGCCCTTTGCTTTTTGTGCACATTCCAACACAAATTTAATAATGGATCTTGAGTTTTTGTGATGTATATTATACATCCCTTCACTCTTCATAATGTGTTATTTGCGAAACATGGATAACAACGTATTGATGACAAACATTCAATCAAAAAAGTTAAATGATGAATAGATGTTAACCAGTGTGTCAAATTAACACCAGCAAAATTTCATGCGAAAGAATCTTACGTGTATATTATTAGGGATTAGTTTTTATTACTATTTTTCAATATACTTTGTAAGTATTGAGAACTTACCCCTGTTTTTTCTTTATAAAAAGTATTTATATCTGCGGCGAGAATTTAAAGCGGGTAGTATTTCTTCAACTTTTTCAATAACGAATGTATTCATTACGACTACGCCGATTTCCGATGCCCTTTGCTGTTTGTTTTCCGCCTTTCAATTTTTTTATTTTTTTTTTCCGTCCGTTTTAACAAAATGGAATATTCAAAGTTTGTATCATTCGTCGGAAAAAAATGCTGTCATTCCTCTCACGTTTTAATAATCATCTTTGATCCTCTTTTGTGCTGTATAAAAATGTTAAATCTCTCAGTTGAATGTCGTTAGATTTACTTATTTATTTGCATAATGCGTATTATAAAAGAATGCTTCATTATATTCAAATATGTTCGGCAGATCGATACAGCAGTGATGTGATGTGGGGATGGAGAGAGTGAAATTTTGGCTAGAGTTCAACTTTCGTTATCCTTAGAACGTTGACCTCGCAAATACCTCTATTTTTCGAGCGTGACTTGTGCTTTTCGTAGCCTTTTAACGAATTGCCGACGTTGAGCATTAAAAGTTTTATAATTTAACACTTTGCAGCCCGGAATGCGTTTAATGTAGTTTGGGAGTCCCTTTTGTGAAAGTGTATTTTTTCCTAAAATTTTTACTTATTTCATATTTAAAATATTATAATATATATATATTTTATTTATTATTAATAATCACAAACTCTCATTAAACAAATTATCAGAATCCATTGTAAAATCTGCTTATAAGAGTATAAAAAACTCCAAACCTATTGTTTATAGTACTACGATGCTCTCAAATTTAAACCTTAGCTATAATAATGTATTGTTTCATATTAAATGACCGTGTTTTGCTATTTTGAGGCCGAAAAAACAGTTTATTTTATAAATACATTTAAATTAATACATGTATAGAAAAATGTAGATGCCGCTATGTGACGGAGAAGTTGAAATGAAAGATCTTGGAAGTAGGAGAGTCTTTGCTGGCATGTCGAGTTGTATTATTGTCAGCTGCAATTTCGTTTGAGCAGCTTAATCTGTAATGATGTAGTGTCTTGGTTAGGGATTGCAATTATACTGGAATTTTCAATACTGATTTTCCGAGAAAAAAACAGTCAATAACGGTATTACCGGTATTGGCAATATTATTATAATTTCAATTAATTTACCGTAAAAATAATCTGAGTACCGCTTGCATGATTTATAATATTTATTGATTAGCAAAACCAAAGCATTATAATACCCTGACAACTATTATTTCGACATATTTAATATTTTAATTAAAACATTTTCATTAATTATAAAAAAAATGGTTTTGTAAAATTTGGGCGTCAAATATTTTTCTTATAAACAATAAATCTAGATTAACTACTTCTGAATGTCTCCCAAATATTTATAGCGGGGGCCAGAACACCACTTTCCAATAAAATATATTACTTATTTTTTTGTCAGTTACGATTATCCGAAAGAATCTTATTAGAAAGAAGTACCTAGAAAATTGTAAATCTGCTTGTTTAAAATGTGACATATTTTTAAAAAAAACATTGATTATTGTCATATTTTTGTTATTAAGATATGATTTAATACCATTATTATATTTTAATTATTGTAGTTTAATGTTTTTTCACATTAAGGGGTGTAACTTTGCAGATAAAAAAACACGGTTGGAAGCAGGTAATAATTTATTAGTTAAAATACATAGCACGACAAACTATGATAGGTGATATTGTTATTCTTCGAGCGGTCGTGGGGAAGCAGCGGGGGGACGATGTCAGTGGAAGGTCATCAGAGGACTTGTAGGTGAGGCAGTGAGGGTGTAGTGGAGGTTGATCCTTCTGCTGCAGTCGTGTCTGGTGGAGTCTTTCTCTGGTGATGACGGTCCATGACCGTATGGTCCTCGTCTACGGGTCGGTCTGCGTATCTGCACATCTATCGTGTCTCTCCTTTCCTCACTCTAGATCAGCCTTAAGTATTAAGGATTGCAAAGCTAATTGACGAATCACAACCATGCAGCGACCATTCAGTCATTTGTTGCACTCGTTAATTAAAACAGCGAAATATGTATACCCCTCTAGAAAGTGACATTAATTTGATGGATATCTTTCCGAGGTTGAATTGTGCAACGGGAATATTGTAGACTTACCGTGCGTTTTGTCTTCCGGTGATATATTGTTTCCCTTATATATTCTTTAAAAACTCCACAAATTAATGTTGCAAAATAAACTTGTAGAATAGAACTGGAAATTTCATCTATTCACCATATTTCCTTGACCTTTCCCTGCATATTTTCGCTTTTATAAATATTAAGACTTATTTATTATAAATACGAAATTCAATAATCAAAATGATAATATAAAAGCTCTCACAACAAAATATATAATTTTTAAAAAAAGGGATTTATATTTGTGAAACCGTTAATAAAATTGTAGTTAACAAATAAGAACGTTTTATATCTTACTAAAAAAACGGCTATTTCATATGAAACAACCTAATACTTAAAAGATATTTAAAATGCCTATTGATAAAATTGTTTGTGGTTTAAAATTATAATTTATATTTAAATCACATTAAAAATTAGTTAATATTAACCAAAAATAATACTAATTATAAACCATAGAATCATGAGATTGATGGAAAAAGGGTTTTCGCATAGATTGTTAACAATAGACGTCGGTCAAGTACCTACTGGCCCAACGAAAGTGACGACAAAATTTGAATGAAATTTCGCTTTATCACACTCTTTAGAATTTTAGAAATTTTTATAATATCGCTTATTATAATACAACCAGACTGGTCACATTTTAATATATTATTCTTCAGTTATTTGTATACCTATAAATATTATATTTACTAACTCTAATATATTTTCAAAAACTATTTCTCCTGCATAAAATTGCGATTTTATACTCTTTTAAAAATATAACATTTTGAATTAGTATATCCTTGATAATCCCTAAAAGTATTGATAAAACCATAGATCACAATACAATTTTGGCAAATCAGATTTTGCTCGTTTTAAAATATTGCTGTTTCAAATTTATTTTAACTATAATTAGGAGTCAATAAAAAACCAACAATATTTTTATTGTTTCAATCGATAGTCCTTAACACTTGTGGGGGTCAATTTATTTGGCTACCCTAGAGACAGGCGGTACACTGGCAACACTAATTCGTTTGAAAGAACACGTTCGAGAGAATATGTGCCGAACGGCTAATTGGCTTTTATCTTTCAAAAAAGGCTTTAAAAAATATTTATAAACATAAATAGAACACATTCTCACATTATTTAGACACAAAAGACGATTTTTGTTTGGAGTAAGCGTCCAAATTATTAGTCTAATCCATTTATTGATTATAAATTTTCACCTTTTGCTTTAAAACTATATACATATGCATGTATGTTTGAGTAGCCACAACCAGATTCTACTGCGGATGCAATTGCCGGGAAAACATTTTTCCCTACGGGGGGAAAAACGACAGCAGTGGCGGTAATTACGCTAATTGCCCTTTTTCAGCGATGGTAACCCCCCACGATGATTAATGAGGGGCGTTTCAGCTGAAAAATATGAGGGATAAGCTCTACGGCGATCGGAAAGCAGCTCAACACCCCGGGGGATGATTGCCGGTTTTGATCTTTCCTTTCATGTCTTTCACGCATAATAATACGCTATATTTTTTTATTATTATGTCTATAGAATGTATAATATTTGCATTTGTGTCAGATATAGCTTTTAATCGCCGTCCGATTTGAGGCACAATGAAAAGTTATTTCAATGGGGTTCCACGATTTTGTTTATCATTGTGGAGGTGTCCATACAAAATTTGAATAGGATATTAACACGAAATCAAATATATATGTATAATTCATATAAAATTATTGTTCTCCTCCCGACACTTGATTTTTAAATTATCATACGGGGATTTACATTTTTTTTTACAAAAGCAACACTATTTTTTTCCCGTTGCAATCTAGAGCTTTTCAATCATTAAAAGATTACTACTCTTTATCGTTTAAAATATTTTTTCACACCAATAATAAATTATTTCTCATCTTTTTTCAGTGTTAATAAATATTTTCATGCCTTTAATATCATTATACAAAACACTCTGAAACAAATAATTTTGCCCACATTAATCACATTAGATTTTATTGCCCAACTGGACCTTCGTCTCGAGCAATATTCACGCATACAATTTAATTAAAGTATTTAATAACCGGTTCTTGATATCGTAGATTATTTACTAAACTGTCTAAAAAGCTCTAACTGTCAAAGCATATAATAATGTACAATTAGTTTTTTTCCACAAAATTAAATCAACAATTTTTTTTTACTAAACACACTTTTTATATCAGTTTTTAGACTTTTCAATTTCTATATATATTAAGTGAAAAACTACAGAAGAAAATTATAGCCATAATTAAAATATTTAATATATTGAAAAAATAATTGCCATGAAAGCGATACGTTTTTTATTTATTACCGATTAATTAAAATAATAATCGTAATGTCAATACCTTTATTTCTCTCATTAATATTACTATCGAAAATTCTAATAATATTGCAATCTCTAGTTACAAGCCAACAACGCTTTTATTTATGGTAAATTCAAGACACAAATTAATATATTCCCTTTTTACCAATTTTTACAATTATGTGTAATCCTGACAGTTTACTAATACAAAATTATAATTTTATAAATTGATCCTGTTGTTGCCGATATCAATGTTTATGACCAAATATTTGACTAATTGATTTTAGTTTCAGCGAACACTTAAAATATACTAAAGGTTAAACTTCTTGATTAACGATTATTTAAAGTATTTGTCGTATATGGTCCCGAGTACTGATAAAACAAAATTTTACAACTAATTGGTCTGCTTCGTTTCATGTCAGATTAACGAAAAAAAGTGTATTTGCTCGACTAAAAGCGTATATTTATCTGCAAACGATAGAAAAAAATCAGAAACAAACAGAAAACGAGGTTAATCTGCGGATCCGTCTCAAATAAACAGATCGCGGCGGATCGAATTTAATGCGGGTCAGCAAACAGACGTCCGACCTTTCGAGTGGCTGAAACTTTTCATTTTCGGATGAAAATATTTGCCCATACATCCTGATTGATGAAAACTCTTCGCGTGTGTTTTTCTTTCGATTTTTCCCGGAATTGCGCCGTAACATACAAACAATCGGACGGATAATGTGATGATAGACGGTATTCCATGACGAATATTTCTATCCGATTCACTCGGATGTGTAAAGTAATTGTTTGATTTCGATTTTGAGGTATGAAAGGTTAAATAACGAAAACATATACGCCTAAAATAATATTGATAGACATCTGATATATATGTATCATATATATATGAGCCGTTGATTTTGAAAGTGGGGCAGGTCTATTTTGTTTAAAAAAAAGAGTTACAGCTAATTTTTATTAGAAATTAATTTAAAATTTTTGTTTTTAATTAATTCTCAATCATATTTATAAATAACAGTGCAAATTTTTTACTAGTAATCAATGGTATGAATTGTTTGTTGATTTTGAAAGTGAGGCAAGTCCACTCAAAATAAAATAATTTTAATTAAAATTGAAAAGCGTGCTATGTTTGTTAGTTTTCATAGTTACAAAGAAGCTTACAATTATTTTTATCATTCTATAAGTATTGTATTGAAGTTTAATTTTAATAAAAGTGATTTTATTGATTATTATTTTGTAGAAATAAGGCCCTAAGAAACGAATAATTTTTTCACACAATTTTATATTTTTATTATTTCAGATAAATAGTTTCCTTATAATCGTTTGTGGCAGACAAAGAAAATGTTGCTCTCTCCCTCTCTACACAACTAATCATTACTCTACATAATGTAATCAAACACCTTCTAGTTTCATAACGGTTCTTAAAACTCTCCTTCGACTATCCATTATTCTTTCATCCTCATGAGATTAACTAATTGATAGCATGCCTCAACAGATATTTATAGACTGTCAATGGCATAGTTTTAAATACTATAATTATTAAACCCGATATAGATTGTTTAATATACGGTAGATGGCGCGAAGCCACGTTGGCTCTCAAAGACTCTAGAGATAAACTATTATCTATCTTACTTAAGCGTCCGCATTGCAAACGTAATAAATTCTCCCTAGACTACCCTAGAGGGGCGAAGTCAACTTCAATTTATTCGTGTCTAATATTGCTTGAATAAATTGGCGAATCTTGCAATTAAAAACAAAATTGAAGCCGCCGTCCAATTTTCTTGGAGCGAAGCAAATCATCCCTTAAACGTTCGCCATTTTTGCACCACCGCGTGGACTCGCGAGCTACACAATCAATTTACAGTGGGAGAAATTGAAAAGCGTCTCTCGGGCGACTTTTTCCATTGACAGCTTTCTTTTGTGATTTATTTACAAGTTTGGGATTTGCTTAAAAAGACACGACACGCTTTTTTCGCACGAGCACCTGCGCACGCAAACAAGAAAGACATATTTTTGTTTGTTTTATTTATTTATTTAGATAAAGCGCTTTAGGGTCTCATACGCATACAATCGGGTGTGGGCTGCTTTACATATTTTTTCACATTGCTTTACGTGAATAAACTATTGCATATTCTAAGATATTTTATATATTTTTGTACGCAACATGGTAATAAAATGTGTCCTTAAATTTATCAAATTAACCAAAAACTCATACGACTCATTTAAAAAACAATTATAATAAGTAAAAAAACTAATAACCGTATAACTTAATTTATATATAAAATCCTTAAATATACTAAAATAAATAGTATATGTTTTATTTATTAATAGCTGACTTTTGGCCTCTATATATTTGGTTTTAAAAGTTAATTATTGTTTAATATAAAATTTGTACAAAAACAATGGTGTTAAAATAACATAATAAGATGAAAAAATCAGTCATTTTTAAAACTTGGTTACCTTAACGTAATATCGCAAGTAGTCATAAAAATAGCAACATTACATTATATTTTTTTATAAAATATACTGAGGATGTTTTTTTTATAGAGAAAATATATATTTTTTACTTTAAAACCCCTTTATAAATGCTTAAATGCGCATTCAAGATTATATTTTATTATTATTTTAATATCAGCTATTTGAGATATTTAGGATTTTATTTATTTATTACTTATTTTATTAATTTATGTAGCTATTTTTTACACTAAACACACATATAATATATAGCATTAACAGAAAATAAAAAATACTTAATATTATAATTTATTTCTAAATGCACGAAGGTGTTTTTTTTTGTTTCGTTTAGGAAGTATTTTTGTGAATTGTCCTGAGAATATTATTATACAAATTCACAAATCCGTACATAATTCCTCTGGCCGTACTCGTTTTCTTATACCTAACTGTCCTTAAAACTTATATATAAATATTAAAACATTCATCTTCAATATTTCTTGAACACCTAACCATTCCAATCTATCAATCATACTTCTACAACTAGTAAATCTATTTTTATTTGAAACTACTCTTATTGGCCTATTAAGAAATTTTTCTATATAGCATATATAATATTATTGCACAATAATTAAAGTAAGGTAATATTATATAATACTATTATACATTATTTTATAAATAGATTAAGATATTTCTCACAAATACCTGCTGATGAATAGCACAATGAATACTCAGAGGCTGTGAACACATCTTGCATTTTCACAAGTCTCATATATTCTTTTTTTAAATTACATATTATTTTTTTATGTATTTTTTTCAAAAACTCCTCTCTAACTCGGTCTAGTTTCCCAATTCATTTTTTATACAAATAATTGTTAAGAAAAAATTTTGATAATGGCTCATATATATTTAAAAAAAACATTATGGTTATTGAAATTTTTCATTGTATATACATGTATACCTTCCATTCCGGAATATAAGCAACACTCATATATACATTGACATCTGAAGTTCGCACACTTCTTTAGAGACATTTTTGCTGTGTCTTTCGCTACCATGATGATGGTATTTAACCTCATCTGTGTCAAATATATTAATTTTAATCCAAAACTGTATTTTGTGGCGATTGGCCATTTTCATGCATACTAGACGAATTTCTTTAATCAATAACGATTTTTTGGCAGGTATACGACTGTATACACCTCCTTAGACCCTCATCTATATACATATTTATCGAGTGTTTCGCAAAAACTGGGCAATTTATAGTAAAAATGTAATTAAAATACATATATAATTTTGTTGTCAATGCATAAGTGAATTCGAATATTTGAAATTTACTAAAATTCTAGTAAAATAAATAAATTAACCCTTCAGTGTGTATTATTATAAATTATTGGTAAAAATCACTGCTCGTCATTTTAAACAGGTTCAAATCCCACATGAGTCCTTATTTTTATCGTTTTTGGTAAATCGGCCCAATATATTTAAACTTAATTACACACTTAACGGTTCAAATCCATTAAATTCGCAATTACCTACACACGCTCGATCAAATCGACGAAACAATTCCGGATAATATAATTTCACAAACACACAACATAAATTTAATCGCCAAAACGATTCATGCTTTGCTTATCGTTGATTACGTGTTAAGTTATTACACACGTGGCCGGCTATATTATAAATAATATACAAAAACGTTCGGTCGTTTACACAAATCGCAATAACGAGTAAATTATTGCGCAAGCGAGTGGCTAACGCGACCCACACACGCTCTCGCTTATCCTCCGTTTAATTCGCGATAACGAAGCGCGTTCGTGATTGAATGTCACGAATGCTCGTAAAGCGACCGACACACGGGTCCGAACTTTGCGTTATTCAGACGTCGTAAACGCAGGTAAACCGAGCGATAAAATCTAAGGTAGTGAAATTCCGACAAGGCGTGATTTCATTCAGATTTATTATTATGTTTGCTTTGCATAGATTCAACTAGCTTTGCCACCTCGCCTAATTTTATATAGAAATGCTTTTTTATTAAAGCGGACGAAGCACCGCCGGTCGTGTGTCTCCTCGCGGTCCGCCAAAGAATATTCTACATCACTGTAATTAGAGTGCCGCCTAGTTTCGACAAATACAATATCAAAGGCGCTTAAGATAAATCGCCTTTTAAACAGAACACAATATACTTGAAACCGCCATAATTTACGTAGTCTATAAAGTCTAGACTGGTGATCCAGAGGCCGCGGGTTCAAACCACGGCAGCAGATTTGAGTTTTATGGTTTTTTAAAAGCGATTTTATTAAAAGCAGCTTCAGCTGAAAAGTGACATTTATTGATTATGAATTATAATAATAATTCATAAATATTTTATAGATGTCACTGATTTCCAGACTCTCAGTCTGATTATGTCCGATTCACTTACCCAGTTACTTTGTTGTAACGCATTGGGTTTATGCCTGTAAGATTACGACGAAAGAATAGAAAATAAACATAAGCAAATGACGTTTATATGACCACGTAATCATAAACATTAACCAGTGTGGCTAAAATTTCTATAACCGTTTGACACCACTGAACAATATATTTGTACTCATTGAAACGCGCGGTTATGAGATCATATGTCATGCTCAAGACAAAAACGTTGTTTTAATGCATTCGCGTGATCGTGAATCAATACGACTTATTCAAAAATGTTCAACATATAAGGAAAAATATACATACGCTATTTCATTGTTGAAATAAGCCATTTCACGATTCGTTAAAGCTACTCGCAGAAAACATATGAAAGGGTTAGTGAGCACTAAAACTCTGAAACACACTTTGCTACATTTCTAAGCATTTTTCATTACTAAACTGTTTCTCATTTTTGCATGAATTTTTTTTATTGATTTGTGGAATTGTTTGAAATTTATCAGCAACCTCACAAAATACAACAGGGAGGCTATGATTCCTTTAAAATTAGACGTTTACTAATAAGCTTACGATTATTTTTTTGAGAATAATGATATTGATCATTAGTCTCAGTTTATTCAAGGTATGGTATATAATTTTTAATATTTTATTTTAATTAAATTATTTCTGAAAACACCAATGGTACGTGTAGTATCGCAATTTAATTAAAAATCCCAGTATGTGTAAACAATTTTAAACATTTTTTTTGCCCTTTGCCCAGTTTTTTAACAAAAACCTTTCATGCGTATTTGTACTTTTTCAATATCAAATATTTACCTCTTCATAAAATTTTACGATGCTCGTTCCAAAAATATAATTCCATTTATTTTTCCTTCACTGATATCACTGAATTTATGCAAATTGCTCAATGAAAAATAACAACGCACCTAAATTAATTAGCCAAACAGTAGCGAGCGTGTATGGAGGTGTTGTTGCTTTTTGTTTGCATCGAACCTATGCCCTATGGATAGGAAGCTCGTGTACCGCCAACTTTCTCGTCCCCGGTGTATCTTCTTTATTCTTTTACGATTAGCACGCAAGTTTAGGGTTTATTTCCCTCACGGCGGGTATTCGTACGCTTTTATACCCTCAGCTTACTGAATATGTATGCGAGCAACCCCCAGTGCTAATAATACCCCCGAGTTTTATTACCGAATCGAATGCTTGCTTTTTTCCTACTTTACAGTATAGATGACTTTGGTGGAGTCTTGGACTCTAATTTATTGCACTCCTTAAAGCGATCAAATTAGGTAACTTTATCTAGAGAAAAATAGCACCATCTTGAATCCCTGAATAATGGATAAATACCCCTTGATGATTTTCAAGGAGAAAGGACAAAAGATACTGCATTTAAGATACAAGTTAATATGAGAATGCTTATAAACGAATAAAAAATCCGAAGGACTCTTTTCTTTAAAACAACAGCTTAAAATGTAGATATTAGTTAGACTGAATTTAAGAGAAATAAAACAACAAACATCTAAAAAGCGAGATTGACTAAATTTCTAACATTAAACTTGAAATTATCAATTTGAAATTAAATACGCTTTAAAATACTTAGATAACTTAAAGTTAGTATTACTTTTTGTAAATTTATCGTGGTAATATACTGCAATGAGTTGTTAGCGTTTACCGATTATAATAAAATGCAAAACAATCTAGGACCAAAGGGTGAAAAAATGATTTTCATGAATGAAACAAAATTATGTAACTCTTCTAAACAAACCTTTAGATGTTTTTTTATTCAACAATTGCATTGGTTAATTTTGACTATTTTTTTGGCACGCCCCTGGTGCCAAAAATGCGATTGTATGTGCGTTTTTTATAGTATTTGTGTTTTTTTTTGTTAGAAATATTGATTATAAAATTTAAATTAGCGGATAAATATTTTTTTATATCAAATCAAGATTATGGGAACTCCAATGAAACGGTTTTATATAGTTATATTTTCACTAATTTATTATTAATAAATTATATCCGAAAACATTTTCTCCTATAAAAATATATTCACACTAACAAAAATATAATATAATTTTATATAATTTAATATTTGTAAAACCAATTTCATCGATTGGAGAAAAAAGCCTAAATAAAAAGGTCAACATAAGGATTTAGTTAGGATGAGTCACATATTAAAAATTAAGTAACGTGCTTAAGTCTAAACTTCTGGAAAGACTTATGAGTTGGAAAATTATGAACAAAATGAAAATATCCCAAAGGACCATTCCATGCTGGGCCATTCAAGTTAAGAGATCGTTTACGCAAATCTGAAATAAACGACGCCACAAAAGCATAGAGTAACCGAATATCTAAATCATTTTAATAGATTTTGTAATAAATTTGTTTACATACATATATCTTATATTATCCTACCCTTGCAATATCATCCAGTCTATCCTTTACACTTCAAGTAAAATCTGAATAATTCCGAAATTATTTAGAATTATTTCGAGTCAGGTGTTAATATCCGACGGTTCGTTCAGCTCTTGTAACAGTTTCTCTGGAGGCTCTTATTGAGGCATTTATCGTACGTGACGTGAACGTTAACGTTTCGCTCGATTTACGGCGCGCTTTCGTATTCATTGCGTAAATTTGGCCAAATGTGTGTTTGTATGCGTACTTCTCAAGTATGCCTGAAAACTTATTCTCACCCCCACAAACGATACAGTCTCTTAATATTATCAGCCAAAACACCTGATTCTGTATCACACCTGCTCCGTCGGGAGATATAAATCATAAAATCTAATTTTAGAAACTCGCCACAAATCCGTAGACGATAGCCGCAACCCTTTTCGGTGGATGGAGGTTTCATACATAATATAGTAGCTTAAACCGTGGATGCTTTTTGTGTGTGTTTTGTGCATATCTGCAATCTGTTTTGTTATCTTTGAACATCCCCGGAGCTGCTAAAGTAACACGCGCTGAACGTGTTAAAAGCAACAATATTTATTCGACCGAAAATGGGTTTTTATTAATTGAATATTGTGTACTCGGCTAAATTGGAATACTTTTCAAAGAGTCGTTGACCTGATTGTAGGCAGCTTAATAAAATATCTGAGGCAGTATTGAAATCTACATTAAGAATGAGAAAATTATGAATAATTGGAAATCTTCTCAAAGAGGATTTAAATTATTCGTAATGCGTATGAACAGCCCTGGAATAATTGGGAAGAATGAGGTTTTTGCTCTAGTTATATTATATTCATCTGTAAAACAATTCTAATATTATTAATATTCTAAATTAATATAATAAACATAAATTCCATGATATTCTTAATAGTTGATATTATTCAGATAAAATATTTTTAATATATCGTCGATTATATTTTTAAATCGTTTTTCCACAGTTTTGCTCAAATATGTTTTAATAACACTTTAATGATTTCTTGTAATATAAATTGATTTTAGACTAGTATATTTTAAACACATTTTAAATTATTTATTGAGATTTACATAATCTACTTATCTACATTTATCCATCAGATAATTGTATTTTTGAGGTAAAATTATATGAATGATAATTTTATCGAAACTGTGCGAAACTTTCTGTTGTACAAAAAGTGTTTTTATTTTATAATATCAAAATCGCTACAACGGTTTATAGTATTTTTATACAAAATAAAGTATATATGTATACGAAATATGATTAAAAAGTATGGTGAATAATTTTATTACGAACAAAGTAATAAGCCTAGATCAAATTTGAATTAATCTTCTTCAAAGTACTCTCCTTGGCTAGCGATGCACTTATCCCAACGTTGATTCCATGATTGTAAGTATATCTGGAAGGCTTCTTTCAGAAGAGCCTTCAGTTGCTTCATCGTGGCTCTCTCAATGTCGAGAATGGTGGCAAAACTTTTTCCTTTTGGCACGGTTTTTATTTTTGGGAAGAGCCAGAAGTCACATGGATAGATAGAGATAGACAGGAACTCTTTTTTCGGCCAAAAATTCGCGGTTCAGAAGCGAGGTGTGGCACGGCGCGTTATCGTGATGAAGGAGAAACCCATTGACCCCTTTTTCTGGTTTGCCAAAATGTTACAGTACACCCTTGTAATATTCAGAATTAACAGTGGTTTCCCTTGGAACGAACTTTGGTCGCACTATACCCTCACTATCGAAAAAAAACAATTAGCGTGAAGGTGAGGTTCGACTTTGACTAACGTCCATGTTTATGGCGAGGAGAGCTACTCGCTTTCCACTGGAAACATTGCATTTTCGTCTTAGGATCATAGCTATACGCGCAATTTTCTTCTCCAGTTATAGTTTTGCTCATGAAGTCCGATTCTGCATCAAGATGATCCTTCAATTGTGTACAAACTGTCTCATTTGCAAATTTTCGGTTAAAATGCTTTGCAACGGACCCTTATGAGATTCATCGGTAAGCTTTCGAATAGTCAATTTCCTGTTTGAATAAACCATTTTTGAACCTTTTTGCACGTTTTCGTCTGTTTTTGATGTCAAAAGACGTTCCGACAGTTGCTCGTCTTCAACTGACACATTTCCACTTTTAAATCGCTCATACCACTTGTGAACAGTCTTCAGAATCACCACTTTATCGCCATACACTGATTTTACCATTACATGAGCCTCTTTGCTACTTTTTTGCAACTTGAAACAAAACTTATTGTTAACGCGTTGTTCGAAATCCATGATGCGCGACAGACACGGTAAACACGACCTCACTCTTCCGGCTCTAAAAGCCGGCCAACAAATCACAACTTGTACAAACTTGACACTGACTATCTCAACGGATCAGACTATTGAACTTATTACTTCAAATGAATGTAGCGGCAGCAGTTGCTGGCGTAAAAATTCATTCCCTGTAATTTTTTATCGTACCTCGTATACATATTTATATTTTATTATGAATATCTTAACCATTTTTCATGACTAATTATATCACAAAAGTACTAAAATAAACTAAAAATAAATTTGATAACTTTTTTTTTTTTTAAAACAAATCTTATCATTATGACCTGCAATAATAAACATTTTATCAAAAAACATTACGTGGGATAGAAAACCATATCAAATATTTTATCTTCTTTGAGTGGCGCGTTTAAATGTAGCCCAAATACTAAAATTTTCTAATCATAATAAATTATCATTTAAACTAAAATATTTTAGTGATAAAAATTTGACCATTTATGACATCTTTGTTGACAATAATTAACAATACGTGAGAAAAAAACCTTGATTTTAGCAATATATTTGCACTAAAAATATCTTTATTGTATGACTGACTATTATTATAAAATAATCTTAATGAATAATCACAGATATATTTATTATAAAAAATTTAATAAAAATAAAAAAACATTTTAAATTACACATTATGTCAAACGTGCTATTTTTCTTCATAATTTATATTTTTGCTACGATTTTAATTTATGTGTATTTTTCTTGATACAATAAATTGTAATCTTAAAGGAGTTGTAGATAATTTAAATAGTAAATTAAGTATTATAAAAATATGGTTAAAAAAGAATGTACTTAAGCTAAATGAGAATAAAACTAAATGTATGATTATTAAATATAAAGGTATGTTAGATAATAATATTAAAATAATTATAGACAATCTATTAAAGAAATAGTTAATAATATAAAATATTTATGAGTAATTGTAGATAAAACACATAATTTTTAATAATTATAATAAGAAAATTTCCAAATTTTTTTTGTCATAATGTGATGTCATTTTTTAAATGGTAATAACATTGGGCAAAAAGGCTCAAATGATTAATTGCGACGCTTTTAGTTTATTCCGTTTATTGTCACGTACGGTGCGCACTAGCCGGCATTAAAAATGTTTTGTTTTAACGACCAGTGCGTTAATTTCAATAAAAACTTTTAAATGGATTGGTCACTGTGGATCCCATATATTATCATCGTTGAACAAGAGATTTTGCAACTGAAAGAATAACTTGACATAATAATTGAAAAAAAATTAAGGACCACTGGTTGGTGACTACTCTATTTCATATATATACCACTGATTTTTCGTTTTGGTGAATAAATATAATTTAAATCACAATACTGAATTTTCGGCGCGTTTAAATGTAGCCTTATTGTTACTTTTCTCACACCTACATATCATTCAATCTAAAATATATATATATGTATTTTTTATTATACTTCACGAAAAATGCGGTTAATTTATTTATTTTCAACTTAATATAAACTTCATACTCATACATTTTGGTTTTTTACTTGTTTTTTTAAACATTTAATCTATAAAAACCCTCCCTTGAATTGCAAGTCCAGTCAAAAACAAATTTTCAGACACCCTACTGTTCGGAATCATTTTTATCGTTACTCGTTTGCACTAACGAAGACATCCGAAAAATAATTTAAACCACCCTTTAACACCTTTTAATTAACGCTGTAAGATTTTCCCCCAAGCACCCTAAAAAATCTTTCCTTATTCGTTGATTTTTCATTTTCATCATATAAAAAAAATAAAGTGAAAAATGCGACCCTTGTTGTTTTAATAAAGCTAAATTTGAGCTCCCCGGGGAGTCCAAAAATCGATTAGCTTATCATATCAACGCCGGTGTAAGTTTTCCCTTTCGGAATATTAAGACGCCAGGATGTAGAACGAGAACCTTTATCGGCGTTTTGATCCTGCCGATATCAAGTCTAATTAGGAGCTAACGGCAAGGGAAAAGGAAAACAACACGAGGATGTTTTGCAGCGCGCAATATTATTATATACGTAATATTCTCGGGGGGCGTGTATCGTTTTATTTAATTTCATACGAAACGGACACGCCCTTGGAAAAGGGTCATAAATAAGGGCGTCCGGCTAAATGGATTTTTTTCTGCGGCTACGAACGCAGCGCGAATTAAAATTTGCTCCTTTCGGATGCGGTGTGGGATATTTTATTTATATTTATGTTACCTTAGTTAATGTGATGAATATCCAATAAACTTTTAAGGTGTTTAGTATCGATTTATATTATTCAGTGAATAAATTATAGAGCTTTCTTTAATATTTCACGCCTTAAAGTATTATATTAAACGGAGCAGAATTCTCTTATAACGTATTTATGTCCTAGCTTATAATTTTAATACAGATGACCCAAAAATAATATTTGTTACATACTCACATTTTAATATTTAAAAAAATATAAATATAATAAAGTACTAAATAAGTTAATCTTTATCTTAAGTAATCCAAAATTTATTATTATTTTAAACAATATTTAATGATTATAAAATTCTGTAGATTGCAATCACTTTTATATAGTATTTCATTAGGTAGTAATTCAGCATAAAACCTTAACAAATAACAACTTTTTTTCATTCATCGTGTCATTTATTAAACCAAATTTTCGTTCTCATTTTTCTTTTGAAAGCAACCTTGAATGACTTTATTTTAATCCGCTTTTTATCCCCCGTTTTAGTATGCGAGTCATACGTTACCCGACCTTAAAAATACGACAATCTATTCCACACACAAAGGACGATATTCTAAAGCCGCATCCTTGGAAAATTGCTTATTTTCGCATCACTGCCATCCGACGCTAATCACAGAAGTCGAAGGGTATACAGTTCATTGTTGCCTTTATATCTAAACCGGTACACCAAAATACTTATCTTATTTGTCAATCGATCTGTATTGACTGAAGAAAATGAAAAACCTTTCCTCATTCCGAATGCAAACCCGCCCTTACAGCGCCCCCTTCAAAGATAATTTGACCCAAAGAGGGACACGAATTTCGGTCGTAATCCACCCGAATCGGGTATTAATAATTTAAAGTTTGATAATGTCGAACTTTCGATACGTCCCTTGTATCAGCGGAGTATGATTTAGCCCGGAATACGGAAAGCATACCGATAGTTATCTTTAGATGTTGAGTAAACTGTTACAAGCACGAAATGTATACTAGTAATAATACATAATGACCTCTGAATTATGTGTGTTAATTTATTTTCCTTATTGTTACAGATGGCGTGACCTGAGTCTCTGTTGCTGCTAAGGGTCATTTCGGATCGTGTAAATAATTTTCGTAAGTAAATCATAATTATTATTAAACTAATATAAGCTGATTACTTTGTGTATCGTTAGTACATGTTGATACATTGTACGATTTATTAGTAATTATTTACGAGAAAGTGGTCTTCAGCTGCATAGAATTAAGTAAACTTGATTAATAATTGCATCATATGAATCATGTGATTAAGGATTAATCAGAGTAACTCTATTATGGTTTTCGATTACCTAAAATGCTTTATAATACAAAAAAACTGAACTAATCGGCGGTAAATTGCTAGTGATTAATTGCTGGCGGTGAATTGTGGACAATAAATTTTCCTCGACTAATCGTTGTTTATTGATTTTCCGCATTATTTGTCTTTTAATTATTAGGATCTTATTTAAAAATCTTTGAGACTTATGTACTTATTCTTATTAACTTTTTTTTAAAATGCGATACAAACAATTTTAGCTCCTCACTTAAAAATATTTTTGAGAATGTAACTTATTTGAATTTTATAACACATTTATTTTTATAAACTTATAAATTTACATATTAGTATATAGATATAGATATCTGGTCTGAAGTAAAATGGAGAGCAACTGTTTTTTCGTTTTTTTTGGGATCGTCTCGGTCGAAACTAAGTGTAGCTCCGCTTAGTGCAAGTATGGTTGAAATCTCGTGTCTTTGAATTCGGAAGCGAAGTTATGGAAAAGTCAAGTTCTGGCTTATAAATGTTAGAAGTAAGCTTACAAGAAGGTTTTCGCTTTTCCTACTCTCGACCTTCTGGCCAATGCAGTAATTCGGGGCGGAAACAGACTATTTTTTATTGAATACATATTTAAATAAAGTTTTTTTCGTAATGGTTATTATAAAGAAACGAATTGCCAATTATGTAAATCATGTACTTTTCATTTGACTTTGTGGAGGTTATATCCTTTGTTCCTTTTTTGCAAAGTGCGTTCTTATCAGCTCAAATATCAAATATAGAAAGTTTCAAACAACTAAAACAATTAGTCATTGCAACAAATTTGTTCTCACGCTTAAAATGTGGTCCTGACAATTTCAATATTATTGTCTCTAAAACTCTTAATCTTGTTTGAGACCATTTTACAAAATTTTTATCTTTTTTTCTTCAAGAAACTGATTTAAAGTTAATAAATCAAATTTCTCTTTTTTAGTGAATTGATTAAGATTTTTTAAGTTCTTGACAATAACATTAGGAATTAACAATTTTTTAAATTGCTTCTTAATCTTATTTTAAAAATATTGGTTTTAATTGCTTCTTAATATTATTTTTAGAAATCGGTTAGCGGTAATCAAAGAGAAAAAGAACAACAGTATTATTAGCAGGGTATAATATATTGTCAAAAGCGTTTCCTTTCCAAACAAAAAGTAGTGTTTTTGGAAGTATTTATAGGTGATTAACACCTCGGAGCGGGTGTTCTATTAGGTGGTCCGTGCAATATTTCAAAATATTAACGCAATTGTTTGGTCAAAAGATCTCTCTTCCATTGTGTGAAATACCGTGTAGTACCTTACTCTCTAAATTAGAATGACCTCTCAATTACAACAAATTTGCAGATGGTCACTTGATATAAATAGAACAAATATATATTTATTTATTTTTTTTGCTTTCACTACCTCCAATATTTAATTGCACTTATTTAGGGGTAATTTACCACGTTACCATGACCACTGCGTTATCTGATTTATTATAAGATTCTAATTAAATTATTTTCAAGATTTTTTTAATTTTAAATAAATAATGATTAAATTTATTTTAATAAATTGGTTAAATTTAATCATTGTTTAAAGTCCATTTTTCTAGTAATTATATAGAATTGCTTTGAGATATTTAGAATTTGATTTGTTTTTATTTCCAAATTTCTCGTCTTATATTTTAAGATGTATGAAGATTTCTAAAAACTTGTTTTTATATGTATTCTAACATTATATACCTATGTATTAATTGTATAATATATAATCCTAAAAGCTTCGAAAATTTGATTTTCAATTTTGAAAAACCGTCTAAAGATATTTATTATTCACATTTGTTTATATTTCATATAACATACATAAATATTTTATTAAAGTAAGAAAAAAAATATTAGAAAAACTTTTTCTTAGATTAAGACCCCAACTCATAACAACCGAGCTATCGAGTCGTAATTAATTTCTAACTTTCCCCTTATCTTCATCACATCCTTTATTATGCTTTCACATGCAGACATAGTATCCACAATAGATAAAACTATTAACCGAAGCGGCCAGGATAGATACTCTCGAATATTTATTAGGGACCTAATACTAGTATATACTAACGCAAACGTGATGTTTATATTATCTTACATTTTCATACATTAAAATCGCAATCAGTATGCGCGACAGGGTGAATGGATATACGAAAGACACTGTTGACAGCCACTTCAGTAATAGAGTGGAAAACATCCAGTGGCGTGCGATAATTAGCACACTTGTCCTATCCATTACCCGCCGTACGTGTGTTCCACATCCACCTGGTGCTCCCGAGCCTCTTGCCCTATCTACTACTACTACTATCAAGAGAATACGCAATTATCCATCTCTGGAACAAAGAAGTCTGAGGGTCGATGCTCCCAGGGGCTCGCTATTTATTCCATTGTGTGAACTACGTTTTTACTTTTGGTACACGTGGAACGAGCGAGCCTAATGGAACGTGTCATGGCCGAGTTTCCGAAATTAATGTATTTTTTGTCGCCTTGATACAACTTATGTATTTGTTTCATTCAAAGAAAGAATATTGTATGTTTATACATGATATACTTTTTCACTGACATTCTAGTAAAATCATATTTAAACACTTTTATTTTTACTATCGAAAATATAATTTCGCTGACAGGTGCTAGTAAAATTATATGCTGCTTTAAATTGTCATTTGACAAGCGTGAATCATGCAGTTTTTGAACAGAAAATTGAGTTTAAACGACAGTATTGTAACGCATCATCTGTTGGGACCAAAATGTTTTAAACATGTACATGTTATAATACAATTTCACTGATATTGCCCAGTGAAATTATATATCAATTGTTTTACATTTCCACCTGCCAAGTTAGTGAAATTATATTTTTACTAGAAAAAATATTATTTCAAGCAACATATTTTTAAAGATTTTCATTAAAAAAATGAATAATTTTACATAATATTATTTAACTCTAATTACAGAATAAAAATATTTAGTTAGTCACAAGTGAATTAATAAATATATTTCCTTAATAAATTTATCAACTATTTTTAAATTTGATAAAAATTTAATATTTTAAAAAATATAATAGTTTATATTAGATTTTATACCGAATGTCAGCTGATTTCTAGATCGGTCGACAAGGAGACTAACAACTCGCCGAACGTTGTAGGTCTTTGTCATTAATGTATTATATTATATTATATTAAGGATCAATGTAATTCGCAGTTCGTAATTGATGGAAAAAAATTGTTCATACTGCTATTACCAGTATTTACATTATTATTATTATTTTAATTAATTCTCTGAAAAAATAATCCGAGTACCGCTCGCATGATTATCACTGTTTATTGATTTTCAAAACCATAGCATTCGAATACCCCGGCAACTAGTTTCAATATATTTAATATTTTAATTAAAACAAAATATTTTCAAAAATTCAGGCGCTAATTTTTTTTTTTGCAACAATAAATCTAGGATAACATTGTCTTTGACAAAAAAAATACTAAAAATATAATGTTTTTTCAATAAAAATCATTATAATAGATCGGTTCTGATGAGAAATCTGATGTCAGTAGAAAAAGTGAAAAAGACCTTAAAAAATCTAAGAGAAATTCTTTAACTCTTTTTTGGTGGGACGATTAATTACAGAAGTATGGCGAGCTTTTTAAACAAATTCGAGAGCAAATCTGAATGTACGCGTTATTTTTTCTCAAGACGAAGATTTTTTAATCCCTTCTGGGTTATGACGTGTACTTTTTAACTTAAGCTGTTAAAATGCTTCTCACGGTGGTGTCCCGTTTTAATGAAAAAACCGATTTTTTTCCTTAGACGTTTTAAACGCTTTATTTTATGACGAATTGCTATTTTTATTATTATATAGCATGAATTAATGAACCACTCTTTAATTGTGAATAAAAGGGTGGTTCAATTGATCAACCCTACAGCTTAAACCATAGATATTATTGTGTTAAAATATTGTCTATTCTAGCTCATCTACAAATTCATTGTACAACTTATTATATATATACGTATTTCATTATTATACAAGCAAGAAATATGTTTATTTATAGAGTTATATTTGCCTTCTTGGCTGACCTACTTAATACAATGCCTTATTGCTCCACCTTTCACGAGTTTGACACCTGCCATGGAGTGTTTCCTTTTGGAAACCCGACCAAGACAGATCACAGTATGATTATTTGAGCGGACAAAAGTTTTTATATCCAAGGTTTCCGAACTCAAGATAAGAGTTTCAGTAACTAGGGATTAATACTTGAAAGTTGGCTAATCCAATACGCGAAACTTCCTAGATACTTCACAGACTTGAGCTATGACGCTTTGCGAGGGATGCACTCTCCCATTTTTTGCAATCTATTTCCGAATTTAACTCTTCAACAATTACTTTAAACTTTGAAACAGCAACCCGTCAGAAACCGACTATCGTTTCGAGCGCTATTAATAGCATCTAGAACAGTGAGATACGTTCATTAAAGTTGAAATACAATTCATTACTGTAGCTTTGGCCAATTGCATGTGCCATTATCTGCGCTGGCAGGCAATGGGCCGGAAATTAATTGCAAAAGACCACTTTTTGTGTGTCCATAATGGGCCGTATTGGATTTTCAGAGAAAATTTTAGATCGTATTAAATCCGAAATTTATTGCGGCAAACAAGGACAGAAAGGGCGAGGGACCCCCAAAATTAATGAAGAAAAATCTCCGTAATTACCGTTGCAACAACGGCCTCACGGTCGTTTAATACAAATTATAATTAATGCTTTGTTGAATCGTACATTCACGCTGTAATATATTTTTTCGCAAATTTTTTTACTGAAAATATAATGAGAAATAATTTAAACAATGATCTATACTGATACCATGGTAACAATTTATTATATTAGCTTAAATATAATTAACTTAATGAGAAGTAGATCTAAAGCATATTTATAGATTCTAAAGCAATACATTACTGTCACAGTCCTGCTTATTTACTTTATATTATATTTTATAAATTTGGCTCCTTAATACGCTGACATTTCACATTGATATTTTTAAAGTCAGCTGCGAGGAGCTGGTCCGGTTCGTATTTAAGTTTAATAGTTTATGATTTTTTGCTTTCTTACCATGTATTATTTTTTATCTTACTTGTATTATATTATTTGTGTATTTTAATAATACTATGTATTGTTTTTTGACCATCGTGACTCATTAGTGTAATAATAATAAATGAAAAAAAATCGAAATACTTTCATACAGTAGTTACTTTTTATAAAAAATTTTGAGTTTAACATTTAAAAAAAGAGTGCACTGAGACTTAAATAAATTACTAGTAGTCTTAGCCAATATTAAACAAAATTAATTTAATTTTTTATCTGAATAAAATCAAATCCCACTTTAAATTTCGCATAATAGTCTCGATACGCTTATAAACAAAATTTCGTGAACCCCTACACGCCCACACAATCTCATTATTTTACATAGCATCGTTTGCAGGCTACATACGACCAAAGAAGCTTAGCTTTTTGCCTAAAATATTTAAAAACAATTTAAATGCCGGCAACTAATGAACCGGACAAATATGCAAACCAAGCTGTGTCGAATTATGACACAATTTGCATATTCCGCAGAGCTTTAATATTGCGTTTTATATCGCGAAACTTTAAGGCGGAAGGATATACTGCCAATCCCGAGATTAAAATTGCATGAAATGCTAATCCCTGTCAAGGATAAATATTAAAATTTCGCTACAAAATAATCTCATATGTATGTTTGGTTTAAACAGAATGTAGTTAGAAAAAAGGCTTGGTTTATATCCCTCACGAGTGTTTGATTCGACGTCAAGATCCCTCTTTTCTCGCTGTCTTTTTCCTTTTTTCTTCATTTATATTCTTCTTTCGAGCAACGAGAGCTGTCTGTTAGACTGGCAAATTAAACGACCGACGCATTTCACGCTCGGCGCCATTTTCTCGCGGATCGATGGGGCTTAATAGTTGTTTTTATTTTTTAACGTACAACATGTAATCGGATGACAATGTAATAGGATTTTGTGACTGCTATTTTTATTATTTATACAGTATATCAAACAAAACATTTCTTTGTTTTTTAGTACAGCTAATAAACGTATTATTAATTGCATAACAACGCATGAAGCACCGCAGGCGTTAGTAGCCCAGCAACACGGTTTTTACCGTATGGATCCAATTTAAATCGTCTGCTCATTCTTTTCGTTATCAATATCATACAATGATTCCAGGTCTCATGACGAAAATGGCATTTTATATTTTTTTAACACATTAATATATTTTTTGAATAAATAACATTAGGTAAAAGTTAACCCTTTCTATGCTACAAATAAATATAAAAATTAGCCACTGTTGCGACATATTTTCTGAAATCATATTTTATGCGAATTATTTTAAAAACACATTAAAAAATCTACTCATAATATTTACCTGATAATTAGTCGTGTTTTCTTTGCTGCTCAGTGTTGCCATATAGTGAATTTTTAGTCCAAGTCAAAAGCAATAAAATCGTACCATCGATTATAAAGCGTTTATATTAAGACTTTTTACAACAATTTCGAGAGATAATCGAATAAAGCACATCTAAATCGAATTTTGCTTAATAGGAGAGCGCAAAAAACAAAAAAAAAACCTTTCGTCGTCGCAGTGGGAACGCTCGGTAATTTAGCGTTCATACTACGACTTTTATAATAATATTCAAAATTTAATGTGAAACATATAAACCGAATTTTAACCAAAAGAAGAGCGCAAAAACGATTATCACTTCTGAGAAGCCCAAAATTCTCGCCAAAAGCAATAAAATCGTGTCAGCGCTGTCGCAGTGAGAGCGCTTTTTTTCTCTACTTCGAAACTAATAAAATAACGTAGCAGATGCTAACATTTTCCTCCTAAAATCTGAAATCCTAGAGTTCTGCAGATTTCCAAGTCTCTGCCTTAATCATTTAACTCGGACTGTATGAAAAGTTTTAGATCATTGCTACCAGGATCATATGAATCACTACTATTGTCATCGCTGTATTGCTTTTGGGTGTATCTGGAAAGCAAGTAACGGGTATTTCATAGTATTCATGTGGAACGGAATGCTAGAATAAGAAGTCCTTGCACATTACTACACTCCATTTCTTTTAACAGAGTCACTTTGCGGTCTATCCATTTCGTCATTATTCATAAACGAAAAATAAATGACCACTTTTGGTGTACGACTTATAATAACTTTGCCTGGCGCAAGCGGACCAATGAAATACCGTTGTGAAATATGAGATTAGCTTCAAAGTGACTCTGTTAAATGAAACAACGTATAATAACAGTCATCGTTATGATCTCTTGGCTCCCTCCAAACTATTAGTATACCAAAGTGAAAAGATTGATTTTTACCATGAAAGCACTGCCTTGACTCTTCCACACATATAGAACAAATTTTATGAGGAATTCAAGGCTTGTCCTGATCCCCCAACTTCACGTCAAAATAAGCAAAGTTATTTCTTTGTTGATTTTATAGTATAAATGACACAAATATAGCAAAAACAATCTGGTGAATTAACACATACTCAGGAAACCACTATCATTAAAAAAAACAAGCATAAACACTCTAAATTGCCATTTTGTAACTATAAAATTGTTTCACAAAGCTCGGAATAATATTACACGTATAATGCACAGAGTCTAGATATACACTGTAGGTGGACGAAGGGAGCGGATAGACATAGATGGAAGGGAAAATGTGTGGAGATAGGAAATCCGACAGACACCAACAGGCTAGTGAACCGGTTTTCATTAGTTTTATTATTGTAATTAGCTAGTTTCAATTAGTTTGGGGGCAAATGCTCTCTTTTTAAGTGTTACACGCCTAAATAATTATTTAATATACCACAAATATGTATATATTTCATTGTCAAATTAAGAAGTATAATTTGTGAAGAAACTGTACATGATCGATTTTTTTTGCTTAAATTCTTAGTAATCAGTACTTGAAAAAGTATTTAAAATAATATTTATTTCCATTTTTATGATGTTTAATAGCAGATGTTTTGTGATCTATTTTATATTATTGCTTATTTTTAAGATTAAAAATATTTTTCAAATCAATATACTTCTTATCAATATAAATTTATTATGTCTATTATTCATAAAAGTATTGCTTTATGATTTTTTTTGCATTATTTTTCTGGTATTTAATTTACTTGCATTTTATTGCCAAAAATATATTTTTTTACAGTCGATTTATGTTTTAATTGGATGATGTGTGGTATTAAATTTTTTATCATTTATTGTAAAAAAAACTGATTACTGTAAGATCAGATAATTGCATAATAAATCTAAGCAAATATTTTCGTTATAGTTTTGATTTACATGATCTTTCTTTTTTTTTGTTATAGTCGATTCTATCTGATGCTTAGATATGTGCATTATTTCTCTGGGCTTAAGTGTATTACAATTTTTGCTAGACATTTTATTCCTTTCGATTACCATTTTCCAGCTTTGCTTCAAAGTGAAAATAAACAATAAAAACCACACACAACTTCGTGCGCAAAAATTTAAATTCTTCCAAGTGAAATAGTGTCCTTTGTCCCGAAATTGACTCGACGTATATGAGCCTCATACGTCGTTTTCATACTCGAGAGCTTTAATAAAATTTCAAGCGCAAAACTTTCCGGGCAACATCTTGCAAATGGACTCTACGAATTTATATTCCATTACCGCCCCGCGTCCAATTTAATACATTTATACGCATGAATATGTATCAATATGCATATACGAGCCCCACGTGATTTTTCCTGGCATGAGAAAAAACAAAACAAGGCAGGTCTTTGCTCATCACGAGCTTTTCATCGCATGAAAGGGCCCCGCGCGATATTAGAGTGTCGCAAGGATATGTGTGTTATAAAGAAATACTCGAGAGATTGGAGGTGGATGAAGGGGAGGGATTTGAAGGAGGTCATGGAAAAAACAAAAGTGCTATACCACGGGTGGGGTAGTTTTCCTTGAGGGATCCTTATCTTCTCGGCCTCCGCCTTTGAGCTATAAAAATGGCTTCTTCAAGACACACGAGAGTGGTCTCGATTGAATAGGCTCTAAGATCGATGATGGATGCGAGATAAAGTGTGTGGTACTATGCAAGAAGAAAATAGTATAAAATTCCTAATATTGCAATCGAAACTGATATGACAATATAAATACTTTGATTATCACCCTCAAAAAACAGTATCAAAACTTGAAGGCTACTTGCCACTCTACAACAGTTATGTCAGAGCAAATATGTTCAAACTGTAATGGAAAAGCGCATTTGCGTCGAGATCATGGGTATATCCCCAATAGTGTTATTTATATTTTTAATTGTATCCCCGAACATTATCAATTTCGCAACCCTCTCGTTTGGGACCGTCGAACTTGGGTGAACGGTCCGCCGTTTGCAAATTTAATTTTCATCCGCGCGCCGTGGGATTGCGGGATTTTAATCCCGACCTTCCCTCAGCACTCACCCCTTGAATATTTCCGGACAATAAGCGGCGGCACAATGCAAATGTCCGACGAAAACTGCCACCCCCATTGTCCCTTGTTAAAACGGTCACGTTTGGTAAACTGATAGCCATCACGTACTACGAGCGCCACCTGAATCGGTACTGCCGACAAATAAATTGGCCCTGAGAAAAATAAGCCTTTTTTCGGCGACAAAGTATAACTGGAAGTTTTGCGGCAAGCCGAGGAATTCAGATCTGTCTCTTCCTACGTTTTGCGGGAGTTTCAACCACCTGCACAATTCGTTATAATTTAGAGGTCACTCCAACGACCATTTTAACAAATGAAATTAATAAAATTAGGCCACAAAAAATCTCACACAACAATGAAAAATGGATAATACTATTGTTATTCTACCCTTCGATACCGATCGCCTAACAGTATAGTAACTCTAAGGTTGCGGTTTCGAGCTCCGGCAGCGACACTCGAATTTTTTTATTTAAGAAAAACTGCCCCAGCTGCAGTGACATCTATTGGTTATAAATTGTATTACACATAATAATTTATAATTATTAAAATGTAGATGTCACTGATTATCAGACTTTCAATCGGGTGTTTAATACTTGTAGGTATTCATTATATCTGATTGGCTCACTCATTTGCTAGAGATTTATCCCGTTGTAACGCATTACAACGGAAGATTTATTAAAAAATAAAAATAAAATTTTAATTTGTGAATATGTCCAAGAAGTGATTCAAGTGACTCGTGAACATCCTAATCTGCAATTCACGAGTACTGCCTTGAACCAGCATTTTAAAGTATGCGACACTAGTCACAGGAGAGACATGGTGAAAAACGCAAAATACAGACGAGGAAGTTTCTTAAGTTTGGGTTAAACTCTGGTTTTTAGTCGTTGTAACTAGACTAGGGTTGACGTGGAGAGGGAAGCGGCTGCTTTCTCAGTCTTTTCCATCTGTTTGGTATGATTTTGGATGAACTTGCATGTGTCTCAAATTGAGTGTAACTGATGGCAATTTTTAATGAAGGTCCTTGTTGGAAGTGGACGATTCGTTTTTTGCTAGCCCAGTCTTCACGCGACTACAAATTACATATATTTTGATGTGTAATTAAATTAGTCTTTGCACTTAGATTAGATTAATTCGTTTAGGTTGGGTTTGGGTTTGAACAGTTCGTGTAAATAGCTTATGAGTCGTACTTACAGTAGATTAAAATAGCCACATCCTATAATATACGCATTTTTATTGTTGTCTCGCACTAAATGACACATAGCTGCCTGAATCGGAATAAATTAATCATTTGTATGTACTATACGATTTGATTGATCCAATTAAATCTAATCTGAAGTGATATTGAAATCACAAATTACTATTTTCCAGATATGATAGAAGTTGAAAAGCCCTGTAAGTTCTTATCTTTATTAATATTAAAATATAAAAACCTCAAGCTAGCTTCTTGTTCACTTCAAGCGACACTTGCAGCAAACCGACGCTCTGTATATTATTATAGAGACAATAAATTCCATCCGCATTCTGTCGGAATCTAGATACATAAAATATATAAATATATACATATGTATATACCATATACATACATACTTATGTAGTATATATAGAATCAATTTAACTAAAAAATATATGTATCGTGTAAATTTTTATGTCGATTTCAGATTTATCATTGTTTTTATTAGATATTATTAAATTTATTTATTACTAGTTTTACATTGACAAAATATCAATTAAAAATTATAGAATGTTTATGATTAATATAATTTAATATTTAGTAGTTATGTATATAATAAGGGTACCTAGAAAAATATTTCTTGTCCGTTGATATACTTTCTTCTCACATATTGCTCCATTTCAATATTAAACTATGTTTTAAAAATATCATAGCTATCCTTACAGATATTACTACAGACTTATTATATAATAGGGCTGATCAAAGTATATTTAAACCGAATTTTGGTCAATATAGGAGCGCAAAAACAATTATCATTTCTCAGAAGTCAAAAATCCACATCAAAAGCAATAAAATCGTGCCGGCGCTATCACAGTGGGAACGCTCGGTAACGAGCGTTCCCACTGTGATAGCGCCGGCACGATTTTATTGCTTTTGATGTGGATTTTTGACTTCTGAGAAATGATAATTGTTTTTGCGCTCTCCTATTGACCAAAATTCGGTTTAGATGTGCTTTATTCGATTTGATAATGAAGCGTTTTTACTTTTGCAATTGCGCGATTTTATTGCTTTTGACTTGGACTGAAAGTTCACTAAATGGCAACACTGAGCAGCAAATAAAACACGACTTATTATCAGATAAATAAGATTAGTACATATTTTTTATAATATTTAATGCCTAATTAAAATATTTCGCATAAAATTTGATTTCAGAAAATATGTCGCAACGGTGGCTTATTTTTATATTTATTTGTAATATAGAAAGGGTTAGCTCGTACCTATTATTATTTATTCAGAAATTATATTACGATGTTTAAAAACACATATAATGCCATTTTTGTCATGAGGCCCGGAATCATTGTTTTCCTAGGGTCTGGGCTCGCTCTCGTCGGCTCTGATCATGATGCTGTGTTCTGGAGTTTGGATTAAACACATTAATTCCGCCGGTGCGTTTATTAAAACCACCATTCACGCAACACCGTAGATATAATAATTCACACAAACGAAATGAAAGGGGGTGATGATATCGAGTGAAAGTAACAAATCTTTCGAGAAACGCGAATTTAGCGAAGCAATCGCGCGAAAGCAGATTATAGATCGAGTTTTCGTTTCATAATCATGTATTTTTAACATTTTGTCATTAAATTGTATAATAATTTATGTTCATGGTTATCTATATTCTCCCCTATCAAAAGTCCCGCTAAATTTATCTCGATCATACACATTTATTACCCATTAATCATTCGGATGCAATTGCGACCGATAAATTCATCCCCATCCCTATAGTCTGTAGTCAAGGTTTACGATACCATAAAGTCCGAGCCTTTATCTGCTCTGGAGTTATCATCGTTTGACCGTGACGTTTCAGGGGTGTTCGAGGCACCCCACTTTCTGAGAATCTTCTAGTTTATGGCATTATTGTTGAGATAATGCACTATGTGATGTCTTATACATCTAGCGAATGTTGATGGAAGAAAAACCGAAAGTGAATGTAAAATTCTCCAAAGCTGTTTGTTTGTTTGTATAATTAGAACCTGAATGAAAACGTCAGTCGTTAAAGGGGAAATAAAAGAACATCCGCCTGACCTTTCAGATTCGTGAAACATGGTGGCGGTCCAGAGTTTCTTGGAAACGCTGGTCGTAACCCAGATTATGACCGTGGAAAAGTTCGATTAAACTTGTTTATTGTGCGTTTTAGTGTTGGTTTTTATACGTTAGCGTGTTACATTGTGTTTTTTATGGTAAATCAATATTTAGATTTTTTTTTGTTAAAAATATATAAGACACATACAACAAAACATGCAGATAATATAATTCGGTTCATATGCATTTAAAATTACAATTGTATTTATTTCATGAAATCGATTTTATTTTTAATTATTTTCTTTGACAAAATACTCATAAAATAATTATAATTATATTTTTAATGCTTGAACTACACTCTCAGGAAGTTGTCCGAACCGAAATTCAACTGGAGTCGGCCGAGGTCGCCGACTTCCGAGTAGCGGCTACACTGCCACAAATTGCATATGCCGTCCGGACGGCGAGCGTGAATGACGTCCGCACGGCGGCAGCTGGCATATTTGCGAAAAATGTGCCAAATAATCGCAATTTTTAAATAGTCATATTATTAAAATTACGCTACTGATAATTATAAAAGTTTGTGTGGGCACTCATCAATACAATATCAGTGAAAACTTTTCGGTCGTAAATTTTCAATTTACGCAAAATCTTTGTCGGATTTTGGAAAATGCCATAAGGCATAAAAATGATACTTCAGAATACGAACACCACATCTGTGACTATCCTAGAATTTGTCACCATCGATTCTAAATAAGAATTCGTTACGGGGTGATATTTATATAAACCGATCTAGGAAAATACATAACGATATTCGATTATTTTTATCAAAATCAAGTACCACTAATTATTATTTTAAATGAAAAAAATATAATAACGATGTATGTTAGAAGAATATACTATTAAAAATATAATTAATCCCATTTGGTGCCCTAAAATATTCTAAGATATCAGTAAGAGTCTGTTGAAGTCCCCGATAAGCATGTGGTATTATAACTTGACCACGTGACCACGATGCAGCGCTCGACATGCGTGTTGACCATAGAACGCCTACGCGCATACTAAAATTGAACCGAGCTACTCGTTCTATCTCAATTTGCGAAAAATCATATCATTATCTCTCTCACTCTCGTCACTTAACACGCGAGAGATCGAAAGGGGAAGTATTTCACCGCTCGCGCTCGAAAGAGCAGTAGACTGAATTATTCCCACTTTACATCCCGTTCTCGGTAACCTCGGACAACATCCGAGAGATTTTAGAGCGGGCAGAACCGAACTCGACTGAAGTAACCCACTATATTCTCCGTCCTTGGCCAACCTTGGCCAACTTCCAGAGAGTGTAGTACAGGCATAACACTTTTTATAATATACATGACTATTTTATATATTATTTTTTTAACTAAAAAAATGTTTTCTACGGTATTGATTTACAAAATGCTAATTAGTATTGTATGTGTAGTTTACTGTTGTAATTCTTTTTTTTCCATTTTGTCATTTTTGTTTTAAAATAACGGCTATTTAAAACTGTCTATTAATAGAACATTAAATTTAAATTTAAAAAAATGTTTTTATAATTATTTTTATTTTATTTATATGGGAGATATTATTTAAATACGAAAATGCTGTACGAGTACGAAATGTAGTTTTAAAGTTATTAACATGAAACTTGTAAATATCTCATAACTTACTTTAGAAAAATTGTATCTTATACTATAATATTTTTATTAAATCATAGAGAAAAAAGTCTGAAATAAAAAACTTTTTTCACACTTTCATTTACAGAAATTTACATAATTTTTGCTGCATTTCTTATGTAAATCTAAAGAACAAAAAATAAGTTTTTAAATATTATTAGACCCGTTAGATAGCCGATGAAATAAAAAATTAAGCCACAATGATGAAACACAATTTTTAGAAAATATATTCTTAGTAGGTAATAATTATTATAACAAAAATGGTTCTAGACAATCGAATAAATATTCTCAAACATATTTATATTATAATAAATATTGCCTTATCAAACCAATATGCATCTTGTTTCATACAAAAATATATAATATATCTAGAGTACTGGATCGGTTACCTACAGCAGGGAAATCAATGTTAATGGCGCCGATTCCGATACACACTAGTTAGTTGGCCGTTTAACTCTTATCCTGGCCTTAAAAGTAACACTTACTTGGCATTAACAACTTACTTCAAAAACCACAGCTCCAAATGTAAATTTCACAAATCATGGAATGCTCAGTTCTTAAACATTATTTACTTGAACATTAGCAGGTTGTGATAAATAGACCATGGTCTAATGATGATTAGATAGATTAAAGAGGGCGGTGCGTCCAGAGGCATCCAACTGCATTTGACGGGTAATTTCTCTAAGTCTAATGGGCGAGTAGTTAGTCTTAAATAGCTTATAACCTATTCTACAAGCTTTAAAACTTATCTGGATCATACCAAATAACGTATCTTATAAATATATTTCCACGCTATGAATATAGAGCAAGAACATAAAAATCTAACATCCGAATACGACATTCTCGTTCGAATGTTTACAATCGAATCCCACAATGATCTTTTCCGTGTATGTACGATACATACATATGTATGTATATTTAGGGGATGAAAATAAATTTCCTCGTCGTAACGGTATCGTTTTACGGTCATCGCTTTACAGCCGCGAGCGGTGTGTCCAATCAAGTCCTTTTTTTACGATCATCCGCAATACGTCGTAAAAATATTGGTAAACCGGAACCAACTACCGTCGGCCTGCGAGCCAGTTTTTGTTTTTTAATTATCGAGGTGCTAAATCGCACAGACCTCAGGGCCCGTTTTATTTGCATGCGAAAGTTTTAATTAGAAAACTTGACTCCGCGGGGTGCGTCATTCAATCCAAACGTAATATTTGCTTAATAAATTTTAGCATCAAAATTAATTTCAGGAGAATTTTTGGTAAACGATCTGTTTGCGATGGTTAACTTTTTGAATGGTAAAAGTCATTTACATTCTCATATTTTTTCAGAAATTAAAAATAATATAACTACATTAATAACTTAACGTACATTTAATACAAATTTTTAAAAAATACTAAATATTTTTTACATATCCTACGTATTTGTATATTTACGTTGACATTCTTGAGCATCTTACTGCACTCACAGGATGCAGAATTTACGACCCTTCCCAGTTCAATCCCAGACTGAAAGCTCAATTTGGCATACGGGACGAAATGCGTTACTAAATCTTAGCAACCCCTAGTGTGTGTGTGTTTGCCCCGCGCGTTGTTTACGGAAAAAGTTTTGCATTTAGGACAATAATGGCGCGAGACTGGGAAAATATTTTCGTTTCTGGCAAAACACCAAAGATTCCACACATATACACAAGGACACGCTAAAGGAAATGTCGTTGAACCTTCGTCTGGACGAATCCTGGAAGGTCCCTAAACCCTCTCGTACTAGGGTTGTCAGGGACAATTAACAATGTAAAAACAAACCCTTGTCTTATCAAATCGAGGTAGATAATTAGTTTGAATACTTCATGTGTAAATAAGTAAATAGAAATACACTTTCATAATTGTTTTTTTTTTACCTCACATTAGTTATTCATACATATAATACTCAAAGTGAAATTTTCATCCATTTTGGAATATCGAAGCTCATAGTACATTGACACGAATATTCACTTTGAAGTGAGGGTCATTTGAGTAGTGTAAATATTTTTATTTTTCTTATTTCTTAATGAATATTGCTATTCGAAACATATATTATGTATTGTTTGCTGTTATTTGTTGTGCCTTTTTTTTCTTTTTATCTCAAATCTCTTTTGCAACAGCTAAAAGCCGAAAAAAGCAGTCACATATAAAATAATAAAAAAAACATTTCGCGACTGCCGAAATTCCATAAATTACCCACATTTCCCAGATAATAGTATGCAACTGTGGACTTTCTCATTAGTGGGTTTTGATTTTTTTTATCTCTTTTAAATCAATACGAATTATATTTAATTTTAAGTATGTCTAAATCATATTTATTGTGTTTGCTGCAATACATTGCTGACAGTCCCACATAGCCAGTAACTAAATGAGTATTTTTGGCAGCAGGAATAATAAAAACAAATTTACTAATTAACCTACTGCCAAAAATTATTTTATAATAATCTTCAAATAATAATTTGTAGGTATATAATATTTTTTCTGTTCTCAATTACTATTTAAAAAACAGAGGTACTGGGACTAGTTGTAACTGCCCAAAATTATAAATCTTTAAATAATAATACTTTGTAATATTTTATATTTAAACACAATTTTTCTTAGCTTTTTTTCTGTATTAATATTTCTAAATTAGATTAAATATCTATTATTTGTAATGAAGACATTTTTTGAGTTTGTAACCGAAATAATCACTGAAAAAAGCTAGTAACAGTTTATTGTTTCGTTGTACAGTTTACCACACCGAAATAATGTCAGTGATGTCCTCTGGATAAATTAGCTGATTTCTTTTGTGTTTGCTGTAGTTGTTTATTCTCGGTCTCGGTCTGGTTGTCTACCGTCTTGAATCGTGTGATCATCTGCTCTCGATGCGTGTGATTGTTTCTTAAGGCAGAGACACGCCAACGTGTCGTGGTGTGACGTGACGCATCAGAATGGTTTGGTTTCATACGCCACGACACACGGGTCCACAGTGCTGTGCTTCTATATATTATAAAATGTATGAAATCGATACCATTCTGACGCGTCACGTCACGCCATGCCACGATTGTGTGTCTCTGCCTTCACCTTTGCTTGATATAGTATCAGATCTCTCATACTCTTGAGTCTGATTCGAGTCGTCTCTTTCGAATCAGAAATTGGTTGGCCAATTGCATCGCTTGCATATTCAACCATAAAAATATGTTCACGCCTCAAATAAATGAAACTGTTCGATGGGCATTAATGTAAGGGAAAGATTACTATAGCCATTTTTACGAAGATAGACGCATTTCCTATTGCATTCTTTAAGCACAAAGGGGTAGTTTTTTGTTTATTACGAGCGGTTAACGAGCGTTCTAATATATTGTATTCAGTTACGCTATTATGGTATTGAGTAATTTCTTTTGATTATTAAACCTTTTGTCAAAACGCGTTACTATTTCCTTTTCATAAGTTCGAAATTGTCGTTTGAATGATCAAAAATAAAACATTTTACTACTTTGAAATGCCTAAAATTATAATAAATATAATATTTTATATTCATTTTTAAATATTTATGCACTAATTTATTTTGTACTTGAAATATATTTTTCCTTATTGTTGTCTTTATATTTTTATATAAGATGAAATATGTGTTGTTTTTGATAAAGACGCATTTAAAAAGAGCTGAAAAAATAACATTAAGCTCTTTTTTAATAATCTTTAAATAATAATGCTTTATTATTTTTGTTTGAAAATATATTTTTATCTGAATTTAGATTAATTAAAATTTGTATTATTTTTATAAGCCTAATTAAAATAGCATAAGGGCTACTTTTAACTGCCTAAAATTATTATATTTATATATTATTTTACATATTGCTATATTCTATTTTGTCACTATTAAATTTTAAGTTAGACTAAATATGTTTTATTTTTACTAAATGCGCATTTAAAAAAAACCTTAGTAAGATATCATCGGAGCTACTTTTAGTACTATACCAAACTTAATTAAAAATATGCTTTATATGTATCTTTAAATAGTAATGCTTTATTATTTCTGGGTCTAATAATGGTATAATAAAAAAACGTAATTTTGCCCTTTTAAATTTGAAACAATTATTATGATTTATTATCGTGAAAATATATATATATATATTGAGGGCGTAGACGCAGTGATTCAGGCTTTCCCTGTGTGTAAGCAGGCTCTCTATGTAGCTAGTCTTCACAACGCAGTTCTAATTTGTCAAGGGCAGAGCTACAGCGATGGTGTCTCTATGTTTATATTATGACTTTGGATCTAGCAGGATGACATACAAAAGACTCACGCTTATCTCGCTGCGCTATTGAAGTTTCGTTTCCATTCATCTGTGTCACGTGTTGGCCGCCAAAACCCTATTTTGAAGCAGCCATTTTTTTAACTCCTCACTATTATTATATTAAACATATGTATATTATTGTATAAATACATATTTTACAGTAATTTAAATAGCTTAGTAACTAACTTTAATTGTCTTGAATAAAAATAATATTTGGCAATAATTTTTTTTTAATATAATAAAATGTATATAGATTACTTTTGAGGCAAAGGTTTGTTTACCTAAGTTTTTAAAATTAAAACTTTTATTTGGATTTAAATTTTATAATCTTATCGAATGACCCTCTCGCATTTAAATATTTAAAAGGTGCCATTAGAAAGACGGCAGTGTCACGAGATGACGAGGGTTTATCTTTTTTTTTGCCTCGGGTGACCAATATGACACTTTTCCGTATATTTTTAACGGAAAGTTATAAATGTGACACCTACCATATATAATTGAACATGCAAACGATACACCCTCTCAATATAATATGTATAATTCAAAGACCTCGAGACACGTGCGAAAACTTAGTTGCCCACCCCTGTGTCGTCTCTCGGTTTTATGTCTGACAATGAACTTGGATTTATGTATTACTGTATACGAAACACAATATAGAAATAATATTTCCTTCCATAAACATAAAAAATAGTTTCCATCTCTGCGCTGATACGCATTGTTAATTAGAAATTGTCAATGCATCCGAAGAGTCTTGATAAAGTGTCCTCGCGTTAATTAATATCCGAGTGCTCTTGAATAATTGATGTTCCCAAACTGAGTTTCCAAGTTCAATTCTGACCTTGTTTTCCCGAGAAGTTTCGGGTCTCGTCTCTGTCCCAAGGGGTTGATTATTTCGATCATCCAAAACAATCCAAAGTTTTTAACGGGACGTTTAATCTTGTATTTTTTTACCTGTTTTTCTTCTTCTTGTATTATTTTCTTCTTTTCGCTCGTCCTTAAGTCTTCTTATCCCGGTGGGTATAAATTTTACAAGGGCGTTTTATTAATTTCATCGCGACTCATTTAATTCGGTCCCGTCCGTTAAGAACCGGGAAGCTTTTCGCGAAGGAGGCTTTAATATTTTATTTATGGTCGAATTTCCCTGCAGATCCTGTTTAATTTAGACGAGTTTAACGCAGCGTCCCTTCTTGTTTTATGTGTATTTTTAATATTAAATTTTAATTGATAATAACAATGAATTAAGCTCTAACTAAAACAACACTTCCACTAAATAATCAATCCCCAAAAGGAAATGGTAGCGTAAGCATCTCGGAAAAAGTAAATCTTATTTTATTGCCATAATAGGGGTAGAAAAAATGCATTGCAGTTAGTTTTCTCTTTATTTATTTTTTTTATATATTTTAAATAATATGTATTTGGATCATACTGGAAAAATAACCAAAAAACCAGAAAGCAAGACAAAGAGCTCATATTTTTAGCACTAAATTATAACTGAGAATGAAAAATGGACCGTTTTAGATATGAGGCGGAAAGCGATGGATTAGTTTACCCAAACTCTTTTTATAACCCATAAACCGAGATTAATCATAAAAAACTTTTATTTTATTCATTTAGAATAATTTATCATAAGGCATTAATTTTATGTTATGTTAATAGTGATATAATTATTAATATTTAATAGTATGATAAAAATTATCTCAATCAATTTTACATAGTAATTAATAACTATTTAAAAATATTTATATTTAATAATAATCAGTTCGAAAATATTATTGTTGTATTTTATGAATCTTAACTTAATTTTTTTTCAAGTTTGCCGTTAAATAGTTTTTTTGATGTTCTTCTTTTCTCGAGAAATGAGAATTTTTATTTTTACTTCTTGATTTTTTCGAGAAATTTCATTAAATAAAAAAATGTTTCACTGTAGATATCTGTATATTATTCATGAACACATCTGGATGATATCATTGAAGAGAACAAGCTTTAATACAATGATGACGTATTATAATTTACTCAAATAACCGAAAGATCTACAGAGCATTGAGTTACGAAGGAAATTTGCGCTTCCATATTAATTCCCGAATCATTTTACATATTTCAAACAAAATAAAGACAAAAATTTAAAAGATTTAAGTTCGCCACCACATTTTATGGTGTAACTCTATGGAAAGCCCTCACACATTTTTTAATCTGCCGATTCCCACGCGGAGGATCTGATTATGTATATAGTTCTTGAATTAATAAAGCAAAAATAATGACGATTATTAGATGAATTGTTGACAAAAACTTGCTTACAATTTTAGACTACTTTTAGAAAATCGTGAACAATTTTTTGACATTAAAATATTTGCGACCTATATTAAAAGCTTACAAAAAAGCATGAAAATTTTCATACATCTGGCACAGACCCACCCTTTTTTATGCAGCGTTTGTAAAACGTTTAAAAATATTCGTACAATTTTAATTTTTAACATAAAAATTTTGCATCGAAAAAAATTAGAGTTGTTGATTTGGCATTTTTCTCTAAAAATACTCGAGAAGAAACACTAGTTTTGATATTAAGTTATAATTGCTCTACTTTAAGTGAGCATATATATTTTCTAAACTCACATTTAGGTTAACAATAAATTGGGTTGCATTATTGTTGTGTTTAAAATATAATTAACACTACCTACAGATTAAATTTGTTTTAACAAAGCACTTCATTTAAATGTATTGTTTTTTGCACCAATTTAATCTAACCTAAGATAAACTTTAATACGAATATTTGTGCGACTTATTTATAAAATTATTGCTTAAACCTAACATACGCTAAAGTTTATTAAACTTAGTTTAGTTATGACTTATAAATTATCATAGTTTATTAAAAACATTATTAAAGAAATATTATTTTAAAACTTCTTTAAATTTTATATTACTTTAAAAACAGTGTGAACCTAATATGTTTTTTAATAAGCATTTAACCTAACCTTACTTTACGTACAGTGGAATTAACAAACCAGTGGTTAGTTGTTTTTTTAAACAATCAATATTTATGTTAGGTTAATATTGATTTTAATAACTAAATTAACGTTTGAGTTAGATTCGATATCATTAACTCTATCATATGTAAATACATATTTTCATATGATAGTTACTATTAAGAATCTTTAGCATATTTCAACCACCCAAAATTGTCTCAGCTGCTATATATGAAGAAAAGCAGTCACCCTCTCCCCCCCCCTTTCTAAATAAAATTTTGCATACATCTAAGAAAAACATTAAAATATAATATACATATATATCGACCTTATGTGAATGTACATATATTAGTTTGCTGTCAACGGGAATATTCTTTCCACACAAAATACCCTTTTGTGTGGAAATAATACGTGATAGACAACGCGTTTAATATCGTGAGTGTGTCTACAATGCAATTGGTCTGCCAACATCCTCATCTGCAATTCGCCAAAGCTGTCTCGAACCAGCAACATAAAATATGTGACACTTTTTCACAAGGGAAATCGCTCCATAAATAATCCCAGAATAAGGCACATCAGCGAATAGTCTAGCATCTTCATAAAATCACGTCACGAGAGATCACAGCAGACAATAATTCAACTCGACACCCCAGCGAAGACCATTTCGTAGATACATAGTGATATTTTAAATATGTTAAAGAAAATAAACTGTTACCAGTCTTTCCAGCGTCTTATTTTGCTGCAAAGTCATAACCCTTCTATGTGTAAGATATAGTTCCTAATTAACTTATATGTTTTTATTTATATTGCGTCAAAGCCAACGCGTCTGCTAATTTTTTTATCTGTGCATACGTATTACCATTATAATTATGACAAAGTTGTTATGCTTTTTCGTCTTTATGAAACAATAAATTTAAAACCTTAAAGTATTATTTTCAATCATCAGAATGTTGGTTCGATTAACTTAGCTGTCATATACACGCGTTATTGTAAGTAATGTTCGCTTTGCATTGATTTTTTAATGGATTGTATACTCGTGCTGGTATGCTTTGCTTTTTACTGTATGTATGCATGCTTAAACCTTTTCCTTCAAAGCGCTCTAGAAGAGGCGTAGTATAGAGGTTGTTGTGAAATACTATTCAAATCCTCGGAAAGCCAAAGTTCTCGCTCCATAAAGAGCTGAAGTGTCGTCAAGTGTGTTTCAAATCCTAGTTTTATGGTAACGAAGGTTTGCGCCAGTCGAAACATACTTAAAAATCAGTTAATCACGATTCTTATTCTTCCAAAAGTTGGACGTGTTGTAAAGTTTCGGGGTCGTTAGCGCGACAGGAAACTTAGGGGGTGGTATTTTGCGTTGCTCGATAGTACATGAAAGCATTGTTTTGTTACAGGTGGTTGACCGTCGGGACCGTTTTCCCTCCCCCGGACGACGACTTTCCCTCTCGGAGGCTCCAGAGACGCCTCCCACGTGAGATGAGTTGCCACCACGGCGGAGAACTCCGACCAAGACTAACTTGCAGGTACAACTATCAATATTCCACCCTCGACCGACAATCTCTGCGTCGAAACGTTCGAATCTTGGCAATGAATTGAGGAACCGACCGCGCTCTGTCGTCTGGGTAATTAGATTTTTGAATTAAAGTTCGCCTAGCTGTAATTCAACCCTTGAGGGTTACTTGCTCCTTGAATATGCATTGGAATGGAAATTTTCCTTTTACTATAAAGCAAGGGGAAAAGTACGTCTACATTAAATAAAGACGTATTTCTTCACTTCGCGAATTGTCCAATAACATTATTTTTAATTTCAATCCCTATTTGTTATATTCTTTATTAGTGATTCATATACAATTGATGATGTGAACATTGTCACTTTTTTAATAGTTCTTCGAAAAAGCTTGGGCGATTGGAAGAGAAGACAAATTAAGTCTCAATCGCATTAGTGCTTAGCTCCACTTCCAATATATCCATTTAGTGTAAAACTTAACTCTTGTTAAGCGACCGTCTAATAATTACAAATGATAGAAAATGTCCAGATGGCCACTCTGGCGATCGATAACCAAAGGATAGAAGAACAATTGTATTATGCGCAGGATATATATTTCCAAATTAAATGTATTTTTTTACTGCAATAAAAGGTGATTAACATCTCATAATAAATGTGCTATTTAGGTGGTCCGTGATAATATTTCTAAATATAAACGCAATTTTTTAGTCATAAGATCTCTCTCCCATTGTTTTCTTGTGTGGTAATATACTGTATATATTGTTCGACTTTCGAGTCTTTTGATTTTTTTTCTTTTGTTCAAATTGTTTTTAGAGTGGCCTCTAAATTTTGCAAGTATTTGCAATCCCCACAGATTATTGACCCATTTCTTAGTTAAAATATAGGACATTGCTTTAAAAAATATTTATTTATGATTTTGAAATGATTATAAATTTTTATTATTACATGGTAATAAAAGCTACATTTAAATGCGCCACCTAACACATTTTTGTTTTTTTATTTTAAATTATTTTTTCGTGTAAGTTTCTAATGATAAAATTAGAAATATATGTATATACATATAATGGTTTAAAATCTCACCACCACTAACAAAATTAACCGTTTAAACGGTGAAAGCTATACGACGCCCCGATGGTAATTAACAACTTACACAACAAAGCCTCTGATAAGAGAAAGGGTGGTTAAAACAGCGTTAACTTCTCATGGCACGAATATAATGAACATGATGTATATTTTTAGAGAAATTTTACGAACATTAATTAGGTATTCTATTAAAATTGTGGCATGTTTCACTGAAAAGAAAATCCATCCCAATCTTTTCAACTAGTAATGAATTTCAAAATAAAAAAATGTAAGTTAATATTTTTAATGCTTCTTATAATATTTAATATAATAGTTAATTGATAAGTATTTATTAAAAAATAGTATATAATTACCAGTTAATTATAAAACATATTTACATTTTAAATACATTATGTTATGAAAAAAATGTAAATTAGTATTACCCTCTGTGTGTGTTTACACAGCGGCTATTTTACACATTTTCTTCCCTCGAAAGAAAAAATAATCGTGTTCCATAATTGCCACCCCGTTTACTAGGGAAACAAATACCTATTAATTATTGCCTAAAACACAGGGCACTGTTATTGCTTTATTTGATTCATGATGACACTTTTATTACAACAGATTGTCCCCCTCTGCGTGATTCCAGATAACAAATATTTACACAATAAAAATTAACAAAGCAAATAATACCTTTTTGATGATACTTTGCAAATAAAACGTGCGTTTTATTCTTTCAGACCACCACATTGACATGGCAAGTGCTGGGATGCTGCACAAGGGAAGGAACACAGGACCAGAGTGAGTATAGTTTTACTACTTTTTAATATAAAAAAAGCTAACATATTATACTAGTTGCTAAATTTATACTTCAAGATTTTGCCTTTAAGCGATGAGCTGTTATACTAGAAAGACATATGTATATAATTAATATTTGCATACTAAGTATAAAAGTAGCGGTGTTTGGTTTGTGACTTTGAAGAATCTGTAGGTAAAATATATAACGTCGCAGTGGAAACGCTGGGTTATCTAGCGTTCATATTAAGACTTTTTAATAACAATATTACCACTTACAACAAGTGAAAATCGAATGAAGCACTACACCGAATTTTGCCTAATAGGAGAGCGCAAAAAACAATTATCCTTTCTCAGAAGTCAAAAATTCACGTCAAAAGCAATAAAATCGTGCCGTCGCCGTGGCAGTGGGAATGCTCGTTACCGAGCGTTCCCACTGCGACGGCGTCGACACGATTTTATTGCTTTTGACGTGAATTTTTTACTTCTGAGAAGTGATAATTGTTTTTGCGCCCTCCTATTGACCAAAATTTGGTTTGAATATAAATATTTTGATCAACCTTATGCTTACCAATTGGCGTCCAAAAGCTGTCAGTTTTACACTACACAATCACTTATAGTAAATAAGGTTCAATAATGTTAACTAGACCAGTTCGAAGGGCTTAGACTTCTTCAGCTGTCTTTTCAAGTTGTCCACATTGAGGAGTTTGTTGCTTTGATGTTGACGTGCTGTTGGAGCCTCATTTCATGTTTAGCAGCAAAAGGTTTTATAGCACAAAAGTCTTAATATGATAAACAAGCGTTTCCACTGCGACACAACGATTTTACCACGACCTGCTTTTATGTAACATTTTTTTTTATTAAAATGATCATTCAAAGAGTAAAATTTTCTAATACTTACATGTGTTTTATATAATTTCAGAAGTGGCGACGAGGTGCAAAGGTCTTTGGAGTTGCTGGATAGCGTTTTGAGTGAGTTTGAAGAAGTGGATAGGGTCAGTGTCGGAGGCAACGTGGGCGGTGAAGTGCAGGCGGGGGGTGGAGGGGCTGTGGGCGGTGCGACCACGGCGTCCGTGACGCCGGATGACGACAGCCCCTCATTGGGTGGACACCAGTCGGAAGACGATGGATACATGAGCATGAACGGCAGACGGTAACGTATCCAAAATTGAAGCTCACCTTTGACAATTTTCTACCTTCAAATGAAATCATTTCCAGAACCAAATTTGCTTTGAGTTTCCGTCCAACTGAGGAAAAGGGTGAGCCGGTCATCGCAGCTGAAAACACATCTGAAAAATCACCGTCAAATGTGTCCGATGTGAAAACGACTTCGCTTGAGTCGGAATGCAATGACGAGCCGCTTTCGCCGCCTCCGCCTTCGGAAGCCGAACGAATCATATCTACTTTGCTGCCCAAGTACGTACAGTTTGATAAATTATGATAAAATATAATTTAAGAACTGATATGATTACATATGACACTTTCAGAGTATCACCATCCAACACATCAAAAAAGATTGTCTCACCAGAGAAAACCAAACCGTTGTCACCAGTAAAAGATGAAAAACCCGTTAACATTTACATTAAAGGAACTACCAGTTCCACACAGACCACTTTTGTAAGAATTACATTTTATTATATGTACATATATAAGATGGACCAAAAAAGATGTAAAAAAATATTTTTATATCTTAAAATATACTTTAAATAGATATTTTATGAAGTATATTTTAAGATAGATATGAAACATATGTACAGTGGTACCTCGGTATACGTCCGCTTTGGAATAAGTCCAACTTGGTATACGTCTTGTTTGGACGAGAAATATTTTGCTTGGTATAAGACCTTCGTTTGGAATACGACCCGCGTGCGTGCTAGAACTTGTATGAGTCAAAAAGACACATTGCGCATGCGCAACTTGTATGAGTTACAACACCTCGCGAAATACGTTTGGTATAAGTCCAAGGAACTGAAACGGATTAAGGACGTATACCGAGTTACCACTGTATATTATTTTAGTAGTAGGAAAGAAAAAGAAATGCTAATATTATATTAAGTAAAATACTATCGCTCGTATTATAAAAAAAACATTGTTTATTTTCAATCTCCAAAAATACTTATGTTAGAACAGTGATTCCCAAAGTGGTCTATATCGACCCCCAGGGGTCTATGATAACCTGCAAGGGGTCTACGTCAGCGAAAAAAAATTTGGGGGTCCATAAAATAAAAATAGGGGTCCACTGAAGTGGATCTCAACAACCACTGATAGTACCTATCTACTTACATTAAAATCTTATAAAATAAAGACATACATTATTTATAAAAGTATCTATGAAGTAAAATATTTATTATATATGTTTATAAAATTGTGTAAGTTGTAGGATGTAGGCATTCGCTTTGTGGTCGCAATACATTTTGAACTTGTAAAAACCTGCACATAATGATATACCACCGTGATTCTCAAAGTGGTCTATATCGACCTCTAGGGGTTGACGACGACCTGCAAGGGGTCCATGTCAGTGAAAAATAAAATTGGGGATCCCACACCCACATTTACATCTGATGTAAATGTGGGTGACTTTATTTTTGGCTTTCAATGAATGGAATAATCCACATACACAGATAGTAGAAATCTTTCAAAGTGAGTAGCAAGATACCAGCTGTCAAAAACACATTTGAAGTTGATGAATTTGCAAAAAATCAATATCAAGCAAGCAGGGGGTCTACCAAAAACCGAAAAACATGGCAAGGGGTCTACGACACAAAGAAGTTTGGGAACCTCTGTGTTAGAACATAACACAATTATTGCGTTTTTATCATTTAATTTAATATATTGCTGAAATTTCGTATATATTTGCTGTTGTTAATCAACGTTGCCTAAAGAAATTAAAATCACCAACCAATTGATTTACAAGCAACCTTCAGAACTGTGTTCCACAAACTTAATGTTTTTTTTCCAGACAACTAAATAATAACAGATAGCATATTGATCTTTAATATCTAATATTTACTCGCATTTGTATTGTACAGTTGAATACTACCGTGGGTTCTCTCTCTGTTTTACTCTCTAATTGAATTCATTTGTGTGTTAATAACTTAAAATAGTCATAACTAGGTTATCCATCCTATGCTAGTATACAGATTATATAGTAAATTCCTTATACTTAAAAGGTAGACCAAAAGGGCCAGCACCCCGTGCTTTAAAGAAACAAAGATCATTTAAAAAAAATGTTTTAAGGACAAATTCTGGAGAGAGTTAATAAAAAGTCATCATGATTAAAATCCATCTCGTAAATCTTTGCCTGAGGACAGATTGCCACAAGAACTTAAAAAAAATTCCATCCTGAAAATTTTTGTTCACAAACTATATCGGACTTTTTTAATGAGGTAGACAAATTCCTGAGAGAGCTAAAAAATGTCATTTAGAAAATTTTGTTCAAATACAATCTCCGAAAATTTTTGAGGAGACTTCGATATGATGTTAAACAGAATCAAATGGCGCTCTCATTCAGAATAAATTGCGCCCTCACTTTTGAGTGAATGCTGCCTCGAGCAACCGTCCGTACAGCCTGCCCTTCAGGCCGGCCCTGGTGACTAACAGGAAAGATAAGTACTTAAAATGTATTTTCTTAATACCACAAAAGTTAAACCAACATACAAATGATCAACTGTGGAAACAGCTGTAGCTATTTGTTTCTTCTCACGATGGCGTCATTCAGGTGGACATCAAAGTTGCTCGTTAGGTCCACGTTTCTGTTAAATCCAGGATCGTCCATTAGTCACTCCTCGGTTTGAAAGTCCCACCGAAAATGTTGAGCAGCGTCAGCTGATTTGGTAGACCAAATCAGCTGACTGAGGTTGGTCAACGATAAGATTATTTTCCCGTCGACCGATCAATTGTATGTCTCAGTAATGTCTCCGAAAGCCTTTAACTAAATTTATTATATATTTTTGTAATTTAAACATCTACCAAATTATACTTTAAGCGTTTAAAGAAAGTTGCGTTACCCTAAAAATTTGCAACAAAAAGTTCCGCATTCTATTCGTGAGTATTTAGTGAGATTAACAAACTTTGAAAAATATAGTATAGATAAGCTGTAAAATATCTACGTGAAACATATTTTAGATAAAATAAATAATATTTTATATAAATATATATAAAAAGGGTATTTGAGAAAAACATGAAACATCATTTCACTTACTAATAGTATTAATAAATAAAACATTACAATTAGTATAGATTACTACTTTAAATATAAGATCATATTTATTGTGTACACATATGTAATACAAGGTAAAAAAATCAGTCTTTCTTGGCTCATTCTGTCCTTTAATTATAATTTTAAAAAGTATATCTAATGTACGTTTTATAATTTTCAGCCTAAGACTCGTCATCAAAGACCTTTCGGATGGGAAAAGTGCGATACGGGCGATCATGTAACAATCAATCCGCAACAGGGTAAATTTTCATCGCTTCAACATGGCTCTCACCAAGCACCACAAAATTTGCCTATATCTTGGTTGCCGCCGCAACAAAAGAGAGACTCCAAGACCAATAGTTCTTCACTAACGAATAAGAAATCGCCGAGCGTTGAGTTCCCAAAGACCGTGTTTCCGTTATCGAACAATTTCACTTACGATAACGATTTCGTCTTTGGTAACATGCCTTACAACGAACATCCAGTTACCATCTATCCCGGAGCGAACGTACCATACACAAAGCAGCTGAGCTCTCCCACAAACAATATACCTAAAAATTCACCCTTGTCGACTTCGTACAATGCCCGGGCCATTTCATTAACCCCAGAGACCAAAAAGGCGAGCAAGCGAGAGAATAGTTCAGACGGTGAGATGTTATCTCCGGCTCAGCAAAAAGTTCCTCCTCGCACTTTGGCAGGATCTATGGAAAGACATAGAGAAGTGTGTCGGAGACCTCTGGAGAACGCATCTCCGTTGAAGAAGCCGTTACCGCGGCAGCCGGACGACGAAGAGCACTTTTCGGACGATTCTCTCGAAGGGTCTCTTCCGCCACCGCCTCCACCGAATCTCACTCCTTCAAAGAGAAGCTCTATAGCTTGGGAAGTACCGTTAGATGGAGATGACGATCCACTGTACACTCCTGGATGTACTAAGGTATAATTGTGTTTATATTATTTATACATATTTACGAACAACGAAAAAATATCAAAATAATTCATTAATAAATTTAGTCAAAATTAAAACCATTAATAAAATATATTATTTGAATCGCGAACAACTTCAAGTGTTTTATGTTTCTTATATAAATTAAAAGTGTGTAGATTTTATCGTGGTTAATACTCTTAGTTTTTCAAATGGTTCTTAGAACAATTATCAGGGAACTCAAAAGCACAATGTTTCCAAAATCTCTACCAATGGCTTGAAAACGTGCTTTTTTAGGTATACACGTCAATATAGCTCGAGAGATTCATATCCCAAAATATGAATTTGAATATGTAGTATTTATATTACTTTATATCCAGTGGTGGGCTACTAAAATTTTATTAATCAGCTAGCATCTCAGCACACCCTCCCTACCTTGATTTTTTTAATCATATTTTATTTATTGTAATTAAAAAATAAAAATCAAATCAATTACAAATAAATTTATTTATATTCCATATATTTATTCCAAAAAATATTTTAATTTTCATTAAATACTTTCATCGTGGAGGGTCTCACGCGTTTATCATTAGTTGAATAATGTTGGCTTCGGAGCCATGATTGAACCCATGAAGACAGCGGCAAACCTATCAAATGAATGGTCATTATAAGTATTCACAGGCGAATATCTTCATTCCGCCTCGGCAGAGCTTACTGCAATTGTATCGATAATGTTTTTAGCTTTTCTGACCTTTTCAGGGAGTTCTTTGTTATTATTTCTTATGATATGTACACCCATACCTCGCTTTATGGCCTAGATACGTTCCACGAAACTTGGCCGCAAAGCCAAAAGCCGTATAAGGAATCAATTATTCTAATACAAATTCATACAAATTCAATGGGATCGGTTCCAAATTTGTTAAATATGTAACATGGTTTATCATTTAAAATGCATTTTATCTTTTTATTTTATTTAAATCAAAAATACATACATAACAAGTACATACATTTGTACATAAAATAATAACAGACTCCAAAAACCAACAATAATCCATAAACAAAAATAAAACAACTTCATGTTACATCAAATCTGTGTATGTATACATACATAATTATTTTTTAAATGGCTTTGATCTGAAGACGATCAAGAAATGGTAGCCTGCAGATCACTGTCGTCATCATTTTTCGCTGGTAAGGATGGGCCTGGCTTAAAAAAATTGTCCAACGTTGTTTGTCTTGCCTTCTTGTCTATTTCGTTCTTCAGTGATTTATAACAGCTAATGGCTGAGTTAATTCCTCGAGAAACTTTAGCGCTACGTTCGATCGTTTTCAAGAAGGATGTTTATTTCTTGTTTAAAATAGGAAAAGATTTCGACAATTTTTTTGATGTTAGCTGTTTGGATACAACAGGCTCTGTCTCTTCATCAAATGTCGGTTCTGCTTGCAACTGAATGAGTTACTCATATGAAAGAGGTTCCCTATCAGCTTCAAGTAGATCAAGCACATCACGTTCGTTCAAACCTTCAAAGCCGAGATCATGTGCTAGATCCAAAATGTTTTGCCTAATTTCAGGAAGGCAATTAACTTCTGCATCAGTACTTTTTACACATTCTGGCCATATTTTTTTCCAAACATGGTTCATTGTTGTTAATTTTAATTCCTTCAATGATTCACTGTAAACTCATTCACTTTAAAATGATTCACTTTAAAATGTTGGGATATTCCTTAGATGCGGCCTCATCGGCGCTAGCTGCTTCACCTTTCATTTTCAAATTATGCAAATTAAATCTATTTTTAAATTTTTTAAAAATCGACGTTGAAAAAAAGTTTTTTTGCCGTTATAGCGAAACATTTTAGGCCGTAAATCGAAAACGTGCCTTAATTGAAGAGGGCCGTTATAGCGAAATGCCGTATGAAGAGCGGCCGCATACCGAGGTATGGGTGTATTATCATTTTATGAAATAGAAATCATTGGTTACTCCCAAGTTAAAATTCAATCAAAAGATTTATAATTAATGAACTAAAACAAAACACACTGGATTTCACTCCTATCAACAAAAACGGATAAAACTTTTAAAATAGTTTCACTTGGTACTTATCACACAACAGATATAAAAGATATAGAAGCAGAGATAGAATCTCACGAGCATGAAATAAAAAATATATCAAATATAATATCTAAAAACAAAGCTACCAATATTCTTTATAGAACTGGAACAGAAAGATAATAACAAAGAAATATACAAAATTAACTACATATTAAACACAAAAATAACTTTCGAACCCCAGAAAAAGAGAAATACCCCAATATACATGATCTCAAGGATACAACCACACAAAAGGCTTCTGCAACCATAACCCACGCTGCATCAAATGCGGAGGTGATCATTCGACAACAAGCTGCACTAAAAAGGACAGGACCACCGAAGCAAGATGTGCACTCTGTAAAGGCAACCACCCTGCAAATTATAAGGGATGTAGTATACATCAAGAACTGAAAGTGAAAAAATTACCATGCTATACAAAGAAATATTACAGCACCCGTGCCAATTATCTACAATACCACATATGCACAAGCAGCTCAAAAGCAGAGGAAGTAAATAATAAAAATAATCAAAGCATGATCCAAATCATAACAAATATGAAAAATATTATGTCAGAACTCACGAAAAGTATAAATAATATGATCACTATACTAACCACACTCATCACCAAAATATCCAACCTCCTCAGACTGTTAGTTTGAAAAGCCAATGGCTTGATTAATCATGGGCAAGAAATAAAAACATTTATAAAAATGAACAGATCTTCGAAACCCACTTTACTGACAAAAGTTATTTAAGAATACCAAATTATTCTATATATCATACTAATTATTCAGACAGTACTGCTTATGGAGGTTCGGCTATCATAGTTAAAAATGCGATAAAACATTACGAGCTAGATAAATATGATAGTGAACAGATACAAGCCACTAGCATAAAAATATAGGATTGGGCTGGACCCATAACTATCACAGCTGTTTATAACCACCAAAACATAAAATATGAACGGACTAGTACATACAATTCTACAGCATTCTTGGAAAGCAATTTATAGCAAGATGCGATTATAATGCGAAACATATACAATGGGGCTTAAAAACGATAACACCAAAAGAACGACAACTACTGAAAGCTATGGAAACTTGTAACCTCACTTATCTTTCTATTGAGCAACCGTATATTGGCCCTTTGGTAGAATAAGAAGTCTGGACCTTATTGACTTATGCGTTATAAAAAGAATCTCATAAAAATATCTTAAAGCGGAATCTTTATTAGACCTATCATCAGATCATTCCCTGATCATAATCAAAAAATAGTCTAACTCCCAAATCGATAGATTTCTTTTCGCCAAATTTTGCACTTTGAGAATAGTACTACATATCTTTTGAATCCTTTTCAATTTGAATGGTAATTTCATGTACTTTTAGTTTGAAGTGTTCCTTCATATTCTTTCTTAATGTGGCCTGGTGAATGGGCTTGTTTTTACCTGATGATTCTATAAGGTAATTTTGCCACTCTTTTGAAATATGAAGTCCTCTAATCTTGTTAGTACCCAAAGAAATATTTTTTCAACAATAAATGCATCCAAGCTTTTATCTTTTACTAACAAACCATCATATTTACTTTTAAAAGCGTCATATTGGAGTTGATTCCAATAATCAGGAAGCTTGCCATCATATTGGGAGTGTGAGTATTTGCATTTAACTCAATTTCAGCTGTGGCAACTATCGCTTTTTCGTATATTTTCATAAATTTTGGTCTTTTAAAGAAGAACGTAGATACGAAACTTGAGTTTGTCACTTCATAGTTACTATTAATATATTTATATTATTATTTTTATAAAAGTAATGTAATTTATTCAAATAATTTTGACAGACAAACTCACACAGTAGGTAATCAGATGCTGTGATATAATTAATAATCAGATATTATGACACTGAACGGAAGTCTCTGGAGATGATATTTCAGAAAAACAACGTAAGAGAAAATGTGGCGGTTCACGAGAGGGATGAACAAATCTGTACATTTCACCGGACATAATAAAAAATATCACATCCTGTGATATTTCTTTTCGTTTTTAAACATTTTAAACATTTCATTTTTACGTATTGTTTCTAGTTCCCTGTTTTAATTACCAGCTCTACAAACTAAAATTATTTTGCTAACCTATAGCAGCACACCACTGCTTATATCTAAGAAAATATTTTTCAACTTGAATGAAATTACAATGATTATATTAGTTTCTTAATTAATCTTTGGTTAAATGTTTTTAGGTCGTCGGAAGAAGGAGGAGAAAGTCCACTGACCAATCCAACTCGAGCACTAGTTCCATTCCACAGAAAGTGGATGAATGGATTTCTGAGGGACAAAACGACTTTTGGCCCCCACCACCGATGCAATGTTCAACCGAAGATGAAATAGCCAGTCCATTTTCGGATATATCCGATCAAGCACCTCTGCCAGAAGACATTACTGAAATCAATGCTACCGGTACATATATTATACGACGAGGTAAAAAGGATCGTAAAAATATACCACAATTTGATAAAAAATCTAATAAGCCACCGCGAAATATTCAACAACACTTGGAGAACGACATTGTCAACAATAGCTTGGAAAGGGACCAATCGATCGACGGTTCGAGCTTATCAATCAGTGGTTTGTCTACGTCGGCTTCTCAAAATTCAGTTTCTTCGCTGAATTCGCGCCTAAGCTCCGATCTTAGCATTCCACGTTATAGTGTCGATTTTACATCGAGATTCAGTAGAGAATTAAATACGCCGAATTCACGTTTCAGCGTCGACCTTTGCATACCACAAAACAACATAAAAAGTGAACTTCTCACGTCTCCCAAGTCGAGATTGAGTCTGGATCTGAACAACGGTCAAGATAAATACGTTAAAGATTTCTTCAACGGAAGTCCGAGAAACCGCAAATCGGAAGCCGCGGGCAACAAAAACACTGTACCAAATAAATTATCTCCACAAAATCGTTTCGTAGATTTTAAGAAATATTCTTGCACCTTTGATAATATCCAATCGTTGATGAAAGACAGCGTCGAATCGTCAGTTTGCGGTCCAAATTACAACGAAACATCGACAGATCTAGAAATCACGCCTCCGGCTGTCGTCAGAGTTGTTTCACTGCCGAGTCTCAGCGCCGAAGCAGAGACTCCGGCCGCTCGTAACATATTAACCACGACTGTGGAAGAAGAGGAAGATTTTGAAACACCTAGTCAGTCGAGCGAAGATTGCTCGCCTTTGAAGAAGATAGAGAACAACATCAGCGCATTGCTGAGCCGCGATCAGCAATACACGGCTCAATACTTACCCAAAGATTGGGACATACATAAAGATGAATACAGCAACAACACCGAAATGCCCCCGGCTAATTGCGTTGCGTTCAATTCCGGCGAGAGGCACAAGAGGAACGAGATACAAAAGTCATCGAGCCACAACGAGATTCCAAATAAGCGCCTGCTGGACTATCACCGAGAGAAATCGGTGAGCAAGAGGAACGGCATTCACAAATCTTTGAGCTCCAAAGACATGCCCGTGTCTCTGAATCGTCAGGCTTCATCGTCAGAATCGACAGGCTCCAGTGGTGCCGATTTTCCGATACACGTTCAGATCGTGGAGCACTCGTTCAAGCCACTTTCGCATGAATTCGGGCCTTTGCCGAATTCGCCAGGATCACCGCAATTCCCACCGCTTCCGCCGTCGCCTGTGCAAGAAGATGACGAATACTCTGAGATACTGCATCCGATGGAGAAAGTGCACATTTCAAAATCCAAAGATATATCGTGTCATAATATTGATATTTACCACAGGTATAATTAGATGGTGAGTTGCTAATTTAAATATTTTTTAATAATAATATTTTAATTTTAGATCATTGGAGGCTCCGTCGATACCTCCACACCGTGAACCGACCACTAATAGCTTAAAGACTCGATCTATGGACACGAGCTTCAGTAAAAATAGACGTAGTAACAACTCGAACAAAAGTATGTCGGCCGACAGAAGAACTCTACCCTCTGGTATTTATTTATTTCAAGATATTTTACAAAAACTAATAAAGAATGTGACTAGTATAATAGTCATTGTTTATTAAAAATGATCATAATTATAATTACATACATTAAAAAGAGAAAATAAGAAAAAGCTCATATCTTTAATGAGATAAATCAATTTTAAAATAATGATATTTTCTATAGTTTTGACAATGATTTTTAAAAAATAATAAATTAAAATTAATATTGTAAAAATCATTTATGGTTATAATTATACAAAAGCACATGTAGTGTAAAATAAGGCTTTATTAATACTTTACTAGCGGGAAGCCAAATAATTGCCTTCAGTTGTTACAGAAAACCAATTTTTTTGGCTTTATGTCCAAATTTATTGTGTATTGCATTTAAAACATTTATTTTTTTAACGATTTTTATATTTCAATAAAAGAAAGTTGAGATATTTTGATGAATATTTTTTATAAAATAACAGTGGTTAACCCTTTGATTGCCGAACCTTTTGAGACTGCATATCGATGCATTTCATAACAATATTAAAAACATATGTTCGGAAAACATATTATTTACTCATGAAGCAAACACTTTACAGCCCATTAACATGCATCGAGATTTTTCTTCAATGATGACGTCAAGTCTGGCAAATCACGCAAAGTAGCATAACCCAATATATCGGATATCGGCAACCAAAGGCATAAAATAAATTGTTTAATGTTTTGAACGATAGTTTTTAGCGAATTTTTTATTCGCTCGTCTTTGATGTAATGTGTTAAATTAAAAATAAGCTCGTTATTTTTTAAATTAAAAGCCAATAAAAATAGTACTTTATATTTCTCTAATTTTTAATTATAAAATCGACTATTGCTATATCTAACCATGTTCAATTAGTTGGGAATTATTGGGGAATGGCAGTAGTAAGAGATACTATACTTTAATATCAGTATGTAACGTTACTAATTAATATCCAAATAATTTAATAATTATTAAAAATATCTTGTTCACATTTATGTACATATTTATATAAAAAGACGCCATTTACTACTATATGATCATATAAATAACCATCAAATCGTTTCGCTTTAAACTGCTTCGACCCATTGCTCTCAACACAAAAACTCTGTCTAAACATTTTAAATAAAAAAATGAAATAATGACAAACGGTATTTAGTATATGGATTAGCCCTACTTATAAAATGGATACCAGTCTAACAAAATGTATTTAAGAATACATTGTATGATTTTCAATAGAATTATAATCAAAGAGGGGGATTTCTCCCCCTCCCCTTGAATTTGGCTAGAAAAATGCATATCATTTAATGAAATACTATGAATTTTAATGAAATCAAAATATTAAAAAAATACTACTGATTGGCCAACTTTCGCCTCCCCCACCCCTGGAAAAATCTACAAAGACGGCCCTGATTCAAAACCAGAAAATATAAAAAAAATCTTGAATCTATTCCAAAAATATGTTTAAATATATGTCATTTGGAATATTGGAATACATTTTCACTGGTAGATATATATTTTTACTAGTGAAAGTCTTCCATACGTATTAATTAATATATACTTATCATTATTTATTTATATGCCATGTATAAATGTTAACAGTGAATGTGTATTTTTCAGTGAAGTTATATTTTCAGTCCAAATACATTTTCGCCAGTTGATATACATTTCTAGTGCAGTCCAAATACATTTTCACCAGTTGATATACATTTCTTCTAGGGAAAATTTAATTTAACTGATAGGTGCTAGTGAAATTATATGCTGCTTTAAAATGTCTATGAAACTCAATTTGACAGTTGCGAAACATACATTTGCTGTTCAAACCCAAACCTAACCTACACAAATTACCCAAACCCAATGTGACCTAATGAAAGTTTTAAATTTTCATTAGATCAAGTCCAAAACACAAACTAAACCATTCCAACTCTTGGGGGAAATTATCGGAAGAAGACGTATAGACAGATGTCGCACTTCGCATATTACTCCACAGTTTTTTTATTCAAAAATGTTTAAAAAATATTATAGCTATCCTTACAGATATTACTACGGACTTCTGATATGAGGGTATTGGTTAAAGTGTATTCAAACCGAATTTTAGTCAATAGAAATCCATGTCAAAAGCAATAAAATCGTACCGTCGCCGTCACAGTGAGAATGCTCGTTACCGAGCGTTCCTATTGACTCTCCTATTGGTCAAAATTCAGTTTAGATATGCTTCATTCGATTTTCACTTATTGTAAATCGTTATGTTGTTTTTGAACCTCTCGAATTAGGCCAGAAAAATGCATGTCATTTAATGAAATACTATGAATCTTATTGAAATCATAATATTTAAAAATAACCACTGACTAGCCAACTTTTGCCCCCTCCCCTGAAAAAAACTGAAATGACGTCCGTGACTAGAAGTTCTCATTATATATTCTAAATCTTAGGGAGATTTTATATTTAACCTATTTAAAAACCCTAATTTAGTCCATATAAACCTTATAAAATGACAACCAGCTAATTATGCTCAATAATATTTAACACATATGAGTTAGAATACTTTAAATTTATTTGGTTGCTTGAAATTTCTAGTGCATCTAAAAAATATGCCCAAATCTGTAATTTACATAACTCTTTTAGATGGTTTTGGATCCAATTAATGTCTATATATACTTCTGTTATTATTCTTTTTGTAACTACACTACATTTTTTTCTATGACATTATTTCTGGACCAATTAGTTGAAGAATTCATATCACTATGTGAAATTAAACAATCATTCACACTTTCTCAAATCAGCATAAAGCATGCAATTGTTCCATTAGATCATTATTGAATAGTGAGGGTCGCAAATGAGCTCCATGAGGAACACCTGAGGTAATACAAACTGGTGTAGATTCATTATCATGTACCGTTAAAACTTAGCTTCCATCTGAAATGTTATATATAATTCTATCCATTTGTAATTGTTTTCATTTCAGTAATTTGATGGTTGACTCTATCGAATGCTTTACGAAAATCTGTATAAATAGATTCGACCTGAATACAAGTATTTTAAGAATTACAAATGAAATTAGAATATTCAAGAAGATTAGTTGAGGTATGTCTTTTATATACGAAGCCATGTTGATCAGGACTAAGAATATGATAAAAATGACTATAAATATAATTGAGTTGATTCGAAGATCTTGCCCGGGCATGAAAGAATGCTTATTGGTCTATTTTTTAACATCTGATTTAGACCTGGATTTAAAAATTGGTGTTTTATGTGCAACTTTAATAAACTGAAAATAATCTTTGTGATTGAAAGCTGCCTAGCACTATTTTTGCGGGAGTCCTTTATTTATTTCCAGGATTTCTTATATTTCAGCAATTGAAACAATAACATGATTCAAAGTATTAATTCTACTAGCTATTAATTTTTTTGCGAAAATACTAATACTAGAAGAATTAAGAATATTGTAACGCTCTTTCTGAGAGTCAAGAAAGTATCATAATCTTTTAGCCTTTTTTCCTAAATTTATCCTTAATAAAAGTATGAAATAATTTATGTTCTTCTTAATAATTTAAAATTTTAATGCTTCAGATATGGGTATAATGAGTGGAAGACGCAGAACTCTTCAAAGGCAGCGTGGCAGAGAAGATGGATCGGGAGGTAGCGGCCTGCAAACTTCGGCCAGTTTGCCTGAAACACCAGTGTTCGGTCGAGGAATAGACGTTCCTCGCACTCCTCACCGCAGAACTGCCGATGGTCCGAGAATGAGCAACACGATGAACTCTATTCCTACTATTAGTACGATCTGAATCAAATTTATATTATTATATATTATTATATTCTAATAATGATTTTATTTATTTAGGCGGCAGCTGTACTGTCGGAGGATACGGTCGAGGCACAAACTCTATGGAGAGAGCTATAGCTGGGGCCGAGCTTCTGCGATTAGCTGGTGGACCGGCACGTGGATGGTATCCTCGTCAGAGACACAGGTAGAAAATTTAACACAATAAAATATCGCATTATTAATATTATATATTATCTTATTGTTAATATCATAAATATTTTTTGTTTTAATTAATTTTACAATATGTAACTATTGTTTGTAGATTATTTAACAAATTTATTAGTAGTATCATCATGCAGTAAATAAATTACTATTACAGTTACTTTAGATAAGATAACTCGATATATTTATGAAATTATCCGATACTTTCGGCTTCATCAATATTATTTTTCCAATATAGTATCATTTTATTTTTATAATTATTTTTCAAAATTCATCCTTTTGCGTTGACCAAAATTCGATTAAATACCTTACACTCAAAAGCAAAATAAACAGCTATTTCAAAACTTTCATTTTTTATGTTATATGACTGATAATTATAATAATAGTTTCTAAATCAGAACTGATCTTTGCATTTAAATGAGATTATTTAATTTTTGCAACAAAAAAATACAGATAGAAATATTTACCATAAAAATCATAATTTCCACGTGTTTTATTTTAAAAATCTTGTTCGAGTCCAAAATTCAGGACGTAAGTAAAGCAATATTCAAGTGGATAAGTGATGAATACAAATATGCATCACAAATGCAAGCTTATATTATATACAATAGTAAAAAATCCTTCCAACTAACGTCGCAAGAATCAGGTCTATTTTGTTTGTTAGTGAATGAAAATGATATTTTATATATTATACTACACAGTTTTTCCAGTTATAAAATAGCATTTCTGCACCTTTTTTTTCTCTAAATGCAATAGTACTAAAATTTTTTGTTTTAATTTAAGTACCATAATAAATCATAAAAATATAATAAAAAATAACTTGTATTAAAAACCTCTATTTTTCAATTTAAAAATCAGTGATATCTAACAAACGAAATCTTTTAGGGGTAATTAGTTATTTAGTGTTAATAAATTGATGTAGTGAGGAATTTCAATGTTTTAAGTAAAATAAAAAAAATAATACATTTCAATTTTTATTATTTTAAAAGATTTACTTTTCTTAAATTTTATAAGGCTATATTTAATTTTATTATCTCGACAAATATTATAAGAGTGTTCACTGAAATTAAATAACTTCGGAGCTAACTCTCTCTTGAAATTTTCAGGCCAGCTTCCATCGAACATTTGGAGAGATTGCCGGCCTCAACGGCCAGCGTTCCCGCAGGAGGCTGGGACAGTTCCAGAAAACCACTGACTCTGCCGCCAAATCTGACGCCTAAGTTTTTCCATAAGTCGCCGCGCGAGGCCCTGCGCAGAGTGACCAGCCTGCTCATTAGAAAAGGTAACGATTCATTTGCATTTTTGTCGGGTGGCAGCACCGGCGCCGTTTGATGCGAAATTTTCTCGGCGCATGCGCAAAATCCTTTATCAACTTACTGTAAAAATAATGATATTTTCAAAACATCTCTATAAAATCACGCGTATTCGTAATTCTATACAATTTTTTTTAAAAGGCTTCAAACAATCGATTTATCCTATCCTCTTATATAAGTTAGCTTTTTTGTGCAAGTTTTTTAAAACTCAGCAAAAATCGAATCGATCGCGATTATAAGCATTTTAAGATTTTTAGTAATTCAAATTAACTACATTGTAGTTGTTTATCGTATTATAATTATTCAATAAACTTTGGCATTTAAAACCTAAAAGATAGTAGAGCAAATCACTTTTTTCTTTATATATTTTTGGGCTTCTACTAAAGAAACTAAAAAAATTTTACCCATAAAAATGTATAGCTTCTTTGCAAGATGATGCAATTGCTTTTTTGCAAGGTATAGCACTAAAACTCATATAAAACGTATTTTATAAAATAAAGCAATAAACTAAATAGTATTTTTTTTTAAGAATAAAGAGTTAGTATGCTTTAAATATAACCTATAACAAAAATGCGCCATTCCATATAAAATGTTCTAGCTCCTCGTAGCTAAAACCGAAAGTATTATTGCGCCTGGCAAGCTTGTTGAGAAGCTAGACGGCCAATGCAATAGGAGTGTTTGTCTAATAAGACATAATCGTGACTCTAGGACATTATATATAGCTTACAGCTGAAACCCGGCTGATTGTCGACACCAGCACCCAGTAACCTCATTTAATTAAGTTGCGAACCATTCATATTAACATTATTACTTTTAGCGCACTGACTTATTGCTATAAAGGATAAAACTGAAACTATGTTTTTGCCTGACGAGCGGCAGTGGGCCAGCCCATGTAAATAACCAGGGCCCGGGTCTTAATGTGAAAAAATCGATCGATATGTTTTTTATATGAATAAAATAAATATTAAGACAAAGAGGTATAAATTGAGTTATTGCAGAATTTGATTTTCCGAGTATCGGATCTTCTTTCCTTTATCTGTTAGTTTATGACTACAATAGTCCATAGGTCACAGTGAATAAATATAAAATGCTATTCATTTAGAATTTCTGCTTTTTATTTTGGTTTATATAAGAAAACGCATAATTGTGCGAACTGTGCGTCTTTAAATATTATATTATAGAAGTCACAAATGTTTAGGGGTTTTTTTCTTGGCGGCCTTGTGTATGACAATATATGTACTTAAAACATAATAAAATAAAAATTTAAAGATAAACTATTATTTTGAATGTAGCTGGGGTAATGCCGAACATCGCAAAAATTGTTAACTATAGACAAAATATTTGTACGCATGCACCAAATCAACATCCGTTTATGATCAACGCGCATGCGTCAAATGAACATTTCCATTGCCCTCGTGTATGAATTGCGTTTCACCGGCGCGCCGCTAGATGTCACTAGTTGCGCTGCCGGCTTTCGCCGGCACGCGCTACGGCGAAAATGATCGATGCTTGCCATTTCAGCTGCGATGTATTGCAATGATCGCCGAACGATATGTGGAAAAGAAACGGCGCCGATACGAGACGTCAGGCCCCGTTCTAGAACGAAACGATGACTAAGCGGCGTTTCCCGCTAAGGATGCGACATCGACCTTGGTCACCTTGACGACAGAGTCGTCGGTGAGAACGAGGCGCCCCCTACACTGTCCGCCTCGAATCCGCTCGTCGCGTCGGTAGCGTCGCGCTCGCTCTTCTTCGGATCGATGCGAAATCTCGCCGTCAGACGCGCCTCTCCTCGATGCGGCATTCTCCCGATTATTGTTACATAATTTCGGCCGCCGTCATCTCTCTCGGCTCCCGCGAATCGCAGATAACGGGAGCCGAGCGATCGATCGATCGATTTTTTCGGCGAGCCGTTAGCGCTTTTCGATCGAGGGTGTAGGGGGTGCGCGCCGGCTGGCGCTGCGACGGGGCGTGTCGTTCAGGGCTGTCGCAGTCTAGCCGGTTTTACTTTGTCTCCGGTTTTTCAAGGTGGCGCAAAAAATAGCCTATTTATGATACTCGCTATTACTGTTTTTTTTAAATAGGTTTCCAGCTATTAGTATAACTATATTCATATCCAGTACATTTTTCATAATGTTTGGAATTGGTAACTGTTCATATAGTAGACGGATTTCTATTACATTATAAGCTTGCTAGGTGTCCACTTATTGTATAATCCCAATCACAAAAGTTTGTGATAAGGCGTTGAAAATGCTCGATTTCATTACACGGAGCGCATGTCACTTAAAAAAATCAGTGATTCGCGTTCTATACGTTAGTTCGTAGCATCCATGTCTAGATTCCCAGTGAAGTATGTATGGCATAATTTTGTTAGAATCGTCGAGATATATTCAATATATTTTCGACTTCTTTTGAAGTTTATGAGGAGTGGTGTCTACAATCCGTTAATGCTCAACGATTTTTAGCTACTATAATAATGTTTTCGGCGATTGCTACGAGGAGCTAAAACGATTTATGTTTGATGATATAAATGTTTAATTCTTTTTTATTTTACAATTCATTTCGTACACATTTGTTGAGAATATGTGTGCTAATACGAGTGCATGTTTGAATTGACGTATATTATATGTATGTATGTGTGTGTATGAAATGTCACGATGGTCAGATTTGTAATAAATTTCTTATTTTAATAATTTGCATATTTGTATTGTTGCGTCGCATTATACAGTCATTGAAAATGCAAATTTGTATGCATGAATATTCGACGCTTATTTTATGAAAAAATCGTATTTTAAGCTTTTCTGAACACCTCTAAATTTATCGCTCTATATTTATCATTTTTTGCGATGATCAATAAAAATTCATTTTATTTAAAAATCATTGATTTTGAAGTGTTAAAAAGGGCTATTCACATCCGCTTTGCCATCGATTATGAATTACAAATGACGCATTAGTGAGTCAACGGCTGCTAGTGTTTCTTTTTTATAAATGACGCATATGTATGTGAGAATGTAATGTTAATATAGAATAGCAATCTAGCGTACCATAAATTAATCACCCCGATATTTATCCAGGAATTTAGAACAAGGGCATCATTTAGGAGAGCAGGTGGGGTATTTATTCCCTTTCCATATTGAATTTAGCCAGAAAAAATCATGTATGTTAAGAAAATATATGAATTTAAGAAAAATAGACAAGGTTGAAATAACGTTTCTGATTCTAAGCCAGAAATTCTCAAAGAAAAAAAATATCATGAAAATATTTTTAAAAATATGTACCTAATTTCAGTGAAATCATATCGAAATAGTAATATATACACTTACATACCTTTCATTATTTATTTACATGCGATGTATAAATATTATAGTGAATAAATATTTTTCAGTGAAGTTATACACTTCACTAGTGAAGTCCAAATACATTTTTATTTTACACAATATTTTAATGTGTATTTGTATGACGCATTGGTATAATCTGTCAAGACATGCTGCTTATATTTTTAATAAATAATTAAAAATTAAAAATGTTAAAATTAAAAATGTTAATGGATCCGACCCTTGCCAATTATTAAAGAAATAAAAATATTATCCGGTTTTCGCATCGTGGCAACCCTGACAGCCGGGCGTTGCCCGGAAAAGCCGCAGGAACCCGCCGTCGATTTTCCGGCCGGCAATCGATGCAAATTTCGCGACCGCCGAATCCGCACGGTCACGGCTGCGTTTTCGAATGCACGTTCACAAACACACCTGTGTTTGCGAACTTTTCGCACGAACCGAGAAATATACGGCGCCTCCGGTGCATAATGGCTTATAGGTTGTATGATAATAATTCGCGCGGCGAGACGTTCGGTCGCGGCCCAGGGGTGTAGTCTCGAGGCTCGCGTGGGCGTTGTCCCTGATCCTTTTGTTGTCTTTATTTTTATTTTCTGCGATGGCAACTCTATTTGTGTTATTTTCCACCGCTGCATCAGCGTAGAAGAAGAAGAAGAGAAAT